>NW_026926860.1:0-28974 GCF_032062105.1 Saccostrea cuccullata | reverse complement strand
TACAATTTATCATGAGTAAAATGCTGACTGATGTTTTTCATACTAATTGTTATTCCTCATTTATACACTGAATTGACAACGGATTTTCCTGTTTAAGACCATGCCAAGGAGCAGACGGTAAACATGGTCAGTCGGCAGAGAATGCTCACATCTCCATAGCACCAAGCCTACCTCTGACGTTTTGTGTCCATGTTTGCTCAGCTCCTGTTTTATATTGTTTTATGGACTTTATATTGTAATCTTAAGTGTCTGTCATTTAGTGAGATCAATGCTCTAATTCATCATAATAGTAAAAATACCTTTTTAGCCAATTATTCCGATATTTAAATGTTTAAATAAAAAAAACACCATGTGATGAACATATAAAAATAATCATTTAAGTTTCAATGTCAACTGCAAATTAAGGAGTGGATGCTTCAGTCGCTGGTTCGAGTCTCATTGTGGGACGTGAGAACTGGTCCTTCGGATGAGACCGTATAAACTGAGGCCACGTGTCGCAATAGGTGCTGGCACGAACAAATCCCTCTCTGCTCATGATTAATGGTCCAGATTGCCGAATATAGGATATATTTTGCTGCTGTCAATTGGCAAATGATTGAGTCTCAAAAGGAGTGAAAATTCTCAAGATGGATGTTAAACAATATAAAATCAATTAATCTATGTTAACTACTGTCTTCAGTCGTCAATGTTGTTTTGCTGCTACACATGCATGTCTTAGTTTTAGAAAAGGACCTAAAAGAACAACGTTCAATTTTGTCTTATTTAGCCCTGTGAATTTCAGAGAAAAAAAAAGAAACTGCATAGTTTTAGATAACAATGCATTGATAAATCATTTAGATCTTTTGTGACTGCGTGTCTATCAAAAATGACGTAATTGTCTGGCTTGTCAATGCATTATGTCGTCATGAAATGCGCCAATTTCCTCATATTCTAAAAAAAGTCTACAAAACGGCGACTTTTCAAAGCTATTTTTCGATATTTGATTTAGAGCACAACCTCTGATCTAAAATGTGCAATTATGAAAAGATAAAACTGTTTCTGGGGATTAAAAGACATGTTTTATTTTTTAGAGTGGAGAGTGCGCTCATATTATTGTTCTTTATTGAAAGTACTCAATTACACCTGTTAACCTTAAAATTCAAGAACATTGCAACTTCATTAAATCAGTTCCGAAAGACTTGGACTTTTAGGCAAATTTTTAATAGGATTGATTGTATATTGTTTAACGTTCCTCTCGAGAATTTTTCACTCATATGGAGACGTCTTCGTATGCCGGCGAAGGGCTTCAAATTTTTTACCTTTACTCGGCACTCAGGGCCACTGTAGTAGTGAGGGATCTTTATCGTGCCAACGCCTGCCGCTGACACGGGGCCTCGGTTTTTAAGGTTTCATCCGAAGGAACCTTTTCAATAGGATATGAAAGCACCAAGTCTCTATTTTATTTTAGTACTTCAAATGAAAAATCAAGTGTTGACCAATCAATTGGTTTATCTATAAGGCCATTTTATGCATAAAGTGAATCGACCTCTTTTACTACTCAAAATCTTTTCAGAGGTATTTCATGGATAAAAATTAATGCATGGAAGAAAATGAAACATGTAAAGGTATAGTGCATCATATGCAATCATTCCAAGCCTTTAAATGTAAGAGTTTTATACTTAAGGTAAAGGTATAGTGTATCATAAGCAATCATTCCAAGCCTAAAAATGTTAGCTAAATCAATTCACCTGATTCTGCTTGCAATCTGTAATAATCTGTTGACCTAGCAATGGCGTCGCTGTATGATGTTGCCCCTAGTGGCCCCCAGTCATCTATCAATCCATCATGTCTCAAACGGTTGTAAACAGGCAGAAGGCCCTTTTTCGCATAATAAGACTGAAAGTACTCGTGTTCAGATCCAAGAATACGCCGCTTTTCACTATGCCTACAAAAGGAGTTGCTATAAAATAGCCTGTTTTCTTGTCAAGATTTTAATTTTTCATGACTCAGATTACTTTTAATAAAAATACTTTTAAAAAAGAGGTTTCTGTCAATTTGATGCATAGGGCATCTATATGCTATATATCGATAAATTAAGTAGCATTCAAAACCGATTCTAATGCAGATTACTTCAAATTCCTTTTCACACCCACACCCACACTGACATATACACAAGAGCATTATTACATTGTATTTCCACTCCAACGTATAGTAAAATGGGTGCATGCAATCGAAGTGTCATACCCAAGACTATATAATACTATAAAGCTTGGGACATTCATTTCATGTTCAACAGAATTTTATACTAAAGATAAAACCATTAGAAGATACATGTAGCTATAAATTATTCACTTTAAATATCATAATTTCATCAACATTCTGCAGTAATTCATTTTTTTTTTTATACTTTCTTAACATTCTACGAAAAACTTTGAGCTTCTATAGTTACAGAAAATGTTGTATGTTCTCTTGTATGCCATAGGCAAGTGATTTATAAAACGCGTTAATGCTTTAGGTGCAGAAAAAACGTAAAAGAGCATCGTTGACATTAAAAGGTAAATCTGTATAGACATTAACTTGTATTATCTATAAAGACATTACGTTATATAATCCATACAGACATTACGTTATATAATCTCTACAGACATTACGTTATATAATCTCTACAGACATTACGTTACATGAATTTAAAATAAAACTAATTCAGCAATTCTTTGCTGTCACACCTGATTACTGTATGGCTGTCTTGGTCACAAGTAAGGTCTTTAGACACGTGACTTCTGATCTTCTCCGAGAGTAGTGTACCTTGGAAAAATAATTATTACAAAAATAAAAATCTATAGAAATATGCACTGGAACTTCAAAAGTATATGAACTTAAATAAAATCATTGTGAAGCAGTACTGTTAAGACATAGGAGGAGAGTGGGTGCAGGACAGGATTTTTACGGGAAATACTTAGTGTGACTTCAGGCAAAAAATACAATATCCAGACACTACAAGGAAATAGAATAATTAGCAATTTAAATTGTACAAGACTAATGAACTAGTGTAATGAACTGCACCAAATTTAATCACAGAATATATTTTTGTCTAAAATATCATCTTAAAGCTTAAAGACTTACGACATATCAACTTTATACACAACCATTTCCCACGATAAATTGAAGTCCGAGCTTTTTTATATCAAAGTCAGCTGCTTTTTAAATGAAAACGGAACTCCAGTTTATTTTGACATTTAATATGCGTTTAACTATGAATACATTTAAAGATAAGTTATATTAATAGTAACATGTCAAAAGTGAGTTGTCTCTCACAAAGTTTTACTTACCATAGCTTGACATCGGTCATTTGCATAATTATTTTGGTAAAATCATTCTGATTGTGTATACTAGTTGACATAATAAAAATGCTTTACTCTCTGATTGACATTATCTATGTTGTTTTGGAGAACAGGTCTTTCAACAAACTGTTGAAATTAAAATTCCCATGGGTACCAATTGCGCCTTATTATTAGCAGACCTATTTTTGTATTTTAATGTAGCAGAATTTGTCCAAAGTCTTGTAAGTAAAAAGAAAAAAAAAACTTGGTGTGAACTTCAACTCAACATTTAGATATATCGACTAAGTATTGTCAATTTACAATTGTAATTTCTATTGTTATGTCGATTCGATATATTCTAGTAAGCTTGAGATATAAGATATCACAGAATCTGACACATTTGTTTCATATTAAGATATTTTATTTGAAAAAGATGTTACTGGAAACGTAATGACTTTAACTTTACAATCATCAACTTCCCTTACTTATGCAGCAATATACATTTATCACCTGCATACGGAGTTCATATATGTCATTTGACTCGATACGCAAGAGCATGCTCTAGGTATAAACAATTTCTAAAACGAGGTAAATTAATGACAAACACGTTAATGAAGAAAGAATATCAGCAGTTTCTTTTAAAGTCATAAGGTTCTATGGTCGATTCGATGACCTTGTCAGCAAAAACAATTTAACACTGAGTCAAATGCTGTCTGACGTTCTTCATACTAATTTTTAGTCCATTATTTATACAGTAAATTGACGACGGATGTTTCCGTTATCTCCCGATCATGACAAGAAATACACAGCGGTTTTGTCCGGGTGTTGATTTTTTAAAGGAATTTTGATCTTGAATAATGTTCGTTTTCTCCATATCTTTCATCAAAGAAAACTTCAAGCTTTATTGATGATTCAGGGATATCAATGGTTTAATTGAAAAAAAATATTTTCCTATTATTGCATTTTTAAAATTGAACTTGTAATTTTTGCACTTCTTTTGTAATAAAAATGATTTCCTCTCCATATCTTTCCTTTATTTGTTATGAAGATCAACAGAACTGATAATTCACGATGCAAAGCAGTTAAATAAAAAATGTTAATACAATTCAAATGACTTTAATTTTCAAGCTTTAAATTATTTGAAATTTTCAAAGTAAAGAGTATAATCATGGCTGAACTTATATCTTTGCAAGGGTAATTTAGATAAAAAGTTCGTGGACAATGACGTTTTTGTCAAAATAAATTCTTCTATTTGTATCTTTTATATATCAAAATATTTCTTATGAAAACCAAAGTCAGAATGGTTTACTTTTTATGGATGGAACTTAATATTTTTGTAAAAATCGAGGTCTTTAAACATCGCAGATTGCGCGTACGGACCAGTCTGACGTTAGGATAATTTCATTATAACGTTAAACATTTGGACTTTGACTTCACACAGTCATGTTCATGGACACACGCTACATTTCTTTTATAGGGCGCAATGCACTTCAATTAACAATAATATAATGATTATAATTTATTGAATTTTTAATTTCCAAAACAATGAAAAATTACAAGTGTCATCTAAATTTTGTATACACAGACTACAGTAGACGCTGCACTAGTTTATAAAACGTCATGAATAGATTATTATACATTATATAATTTGTTTTTCAGTTTCTGTAGAATATATAAGATAATTGTTTCAAAAAAATTGCATTTAGTTTCTTAATGAATATGACCATTAGATGGCTTACTTAAAAGCATTTCCTTAATGAGAATTTGACAACACAAATTTTCTTGTCTGAAAAAAAAAGAAATTAAACAACAATTGTTTACTTTAAATTTGTATTCATAAAGTGTATTTTTTTCTTTATTATTCAGCTTAATATTTACAGAAGACGGTGTAGCTATATATTTTAAAGCTAGAATACTGGAAGAAATTTGTAAGTACAGTTGTTTGGTATTTTCTTGAGAGAAGATCACGATTTAATCATCATATGTAAAATTTGAACAAATAAGTAATGGAAGGTGAGATTCAGAAGCCTTATCAATTACTTAAAGTATTCTAGATGCAGCTAGAACCATCTGAATAGCATTATAAATTAAATATTCCAAAACCACATGAGTTCGAAATTCGGCCGCGACCTTAGTACTTCAGTTGATAAGACAGTAAAAATTGTTTAGCACGAACACAGATATTGCGACTTCACTGATATGAAGCGAATTTACCTTGAATCCACACCTATGTAAAACTTAATGAAATCCTTATATGGATATAACCAATTACGGTTATAGTGAGGTAATTTCCTAGGTCCAAGTGACTTCGTTATAACCGACTATTACTGAAACAGATAGCCATTGTTCCTTTGCCTCTTGCTCGGAACTTTGACGTGAAAGTTACGGGTCCTTAAAAAGACCTTAAAATAAAGACCTGGTGTCATGCATGCATCGACACGGAAGATATACACTGCTGAATGACCCTGAGTGCCATGTAAAGGTTAAATAATGGTCACAAATAGGATGTTAAACAGCATACAATCAATCAAAAAATTACAATCCATTGTTCTCTTATCTTTACCCCAAATACATGTAGTCATATAATACAGAATGTACACGAGTAATAAAATTAAATAATTGATCTATATGAACTTCAAGTTGTTTTGTTTATCTTAAACTTGCAAACTCAATAGATTATTTAATTTTTTTATATTGTGATCCCAGAGACAGACATTTTGTTTTATTTACATTAAAAGCCAAGACACACAAATACATTATTTTGATATGTATCGTACCTGTATGCAGAGTTCCAAAATCCAATAAAATATTATCAAATAGTTTTACGGAGCGGACTTTTCAGTACTTAACTTTCATTAAAAAACCATAGAGAAATAGATTCAATGATTTCTTGTATTTAGAGTGCAGTGCGATCATTTCTGAAATGAAGTAAATAAAATACACGTCACCTTTTGTAGTTGTCCAGGATCTCTCTGATCAAGCAGTGTTGAGGTTTTACTTTTATACATAAATATTGTAATGGATATCGAAAAAAACATGTCATACAATATTTTTAAAGAGTAAAACGCGCTATCTACACTTAAGAGGAAATGTAAAACTGTTTATACCTATGAATTCTACGATAATTTATCTACACAACCATATCTGTTTTGTCTTTATTTACTTTTATCTCATTAAAATGCATGTATGTCATATATGGTAAGTAAAACTGTACCAAAGAATACACCTTTCAAAGAATTATTTTAAAGAATCGAATTTGATTGGCTAAAAATAAAATATTCTAAAATTACTTTATAAAAACATCGTAGAGTTTTATAAAAAAGACACTATGACATTTTATTAATGCAATGTAATATTTAAAATCTGGGATTGGATTTTTAAACCCACGCATTCTTTATTTTTTCTCTTTGCCCGAGATTACAACATCCAATTCTATGGATAACACCTGTCATACAGTGTTTTAAAAGAGTAAATATAATTGTTTACGTAATAGAGTAATAAGCTATAACTTAACTTGAATTCTATAATACTGTACGACGTGAAACATAATACTGTACGACGTGAAACATATCTTTGTCAATTTATTGAAGTATCAGTATAAAATTATGCATGTGTCGCATATCATGCATGTCCAGTATTTCATTTCAATACACCTTTCAAAGATTGTCATTAACTGAAAATAACTGCAACAAATATACACAATATAGTAACATTTAGCATTTATCGAACAATGAGGCCGGGACTAAAATATAAATTTGTTTGTTTTCTTTTGCCTTCGGCATATTGAAAATGCATTCATCCTAAACGTTTTAAGCCATTCCGATCATCATTGTTTTATCAAACACCAAACAATAACCATCAAGTTTGAAAGTGAATAGGCATCTTATTTATCTCTCTTTGGCCATTTTGGGGCACTGACTGATTAATTGTATATATATATTGTTTAACGTCCCTCTCGATTTTTTTGTCATTTTTTCACATATATTGAGATTCCACAACTTGCCAGTGAAGAGCTGGAAAAGTGTCCTAAACTTGGAACTTAGGGCCTATGAGCATTGAGGGATCTTTATCATACTATCACCTACTGCAACACGGAACCTGTTTTACGGTCTCATCCATATCTCACAATGAAATTTGAACCCACATCGTAAGGATCGACTCCTTACTTTGCGAGTCAAATGCAGACGCCACTGCGTGACTACTGTAGCACTGCTCAAAATTGACACTAATGTACACTCTGGATAATTATTACAAATTGACATTAAAAACTTAGATCAAATTAAATTGAAGTAGTAGTGTGACTGGGGTTGAAGATAACAGTTGATCTTTCAGATCAGTATTTTCACAAGTTTCCACAACGGTCTACAGATGAACTGTTTTCCGAGACACCTGTTAACAAATGCTGTATACCCATACAGTAAACAATTAAATCAAAATAAGTAATGTTATATATGGAAGGTTTTACCAAAATTAAAAACAAAGATGAAGAGATAAAACGTAGTTAAATGTATTTAATGCAATTCATAACCTTTAAGGACGGTATATTGAAACAAAGTTAAACACGTTCATTTCAAAATCGATAAGTCTAAATGGAATAGAAATAACGACGTTGTTAATATGTATAATGACAATCTTATTCATTTGAATAAAATATTTACATTTTCAATTTACACTGCTATTTTTGCAAATGAAAGTAATATATGAAAATATACGTAACAGCATCTATTAAATAAAACATAGATGCCCTATGTTTTGCTCGAGTTTGTCGTACTGTCTCATTATGAATACTCATCCTTTTGTACATTTTTAAAACACTTTTCTTACATGTACTTCAAACAGAATGACTGGCTTTTGGCCACAAATTATCCCTGGAAAGAACACTATAATTTCTCGAATGTTATATGAAATTATGAAATTATTGATGGTTTTCACATATCAGTAATGTACTGATAAACTATGGTTTTGGACCTAATGGAATGATCAATTCATTCCAAAAAAAGTCTGTCAATATAGAAATTCTAAAGATCAATATAAAAAACTTTCATTTTAATTATAAATTATATATTATATGTATTACCTACCTATCCTATTTATCTCAGGGTGGAATAGGAAACAAACTATTTATTTATCTATTTCGGATTGAGGGTGCAGCGAAGTTAGTAAAAAATGCAACGGTATAAGTTTTTAGCCGACGAGAAAATCAAATATTATGTATATTTTAGTTTCTTCTAACATGTGTATTGTAAATATAAGGAGTATTTTAAATTTGAGGTTGAATTATTGTTGTGTAAATCACACAGACTTGCACGTATGCATATTTTTCAGAAAGCGCACTAGCGCTTCATGAAATTTGCCTACCTGGTGAGTCTGTGATTCACACACCCATAACTCTCACAAAAGTTATGAAACAATCCTCAAATGAATGTTAAGAAGGCAATTGTACAATGAACGTCTCAATTAAAAGTTATTGTAACCGAGCAGTAATAAGAACAGTTCACGTTTTAATCTTTATCAAACACGAATAAACAGCAATTGCATATGCCTTTGCGGACAGCACGGCCTCGAGAAGATGTGACCGTGAAAAATGGCTGGCAGGACAAGTAATTTCAATCGAACATGAGTATTTATACCCAGACCTACTGCGCAAGTGGATTGAGTTGATTTAAAAAAAAATACGCCAGTCAGGAATGATATTACAAAGATTGTTCGACAAAAGCCTTTACAAAATTTCTAGAATCATAATCACTAAATTCGATAATCGAATAAGAAATAAGTCAGTACGGTATTAGCCTTTATAAATATATGAATTAAAATATGTATTTACTTGGTCACATACTTGGTCACATTATACTATAAATGATATGTTTTTTTTTTCTAATTTTAAGACTTACGAAATAACCAAGTGTCATAGTGATTGAATTTTTCCATAGAAGGTAAATATATGTTGTTGTTCTATAGAAAGTGTTAACCGCTTTTATATGCATATCATATTTTTATTTCTTTATTATTTCCTTTGTTCTACTGTCTTTGTCTTTCATTGCTGGTTTGTTTTTCCTTATGTGTAATCCTATTGTTGGTCAACTTCCAAGGGCTCAAACACTACAAATTAACCATAAAGAAGGCAGTAATTATAAGTATGATACCATCACATTTAAATAAATAGGATTACATTTTTACATCAATAGTTTGACTCACAAAGTGTGCGATTGATGATAAAATAATTAATCTAAGAAAACATCTTACCACTTAGGTTAGTTTCTTTATGTTAAATACGCGGTCAATATCAGTGGCGGATCCACAAATTTTGAAAGAAAGAGGGGACTAGTTTGAGGTCAGGGTAGGAGCCCCAAAAACACATTGATTTATCAAATATTGTGTGGGGTTTTTTTGGACATAAAAGGGGTGAGCCCCCTCTAAAGTGAATAAGCAATTCAAACAGGATTTTTTTTTTACTTATTTAAAAAACTCAAACACTGCGACATTAAGGTTAAGGAATTAAACTTCAATGATCAACAGAAGGCATGGAGACCAAATTCAATTGTTTTATTTATACGACATTAACAGTGCAGTTTATTGTCTTGTGTTGTCAGAATATTGAACTCTCGGACTGAGATTTACATCTACTGTCTAAATACTGTGAAAATAATATTTGTTTCCCATGTAGAAAAGGTTTTATTTAATCGAAAACATAAATGTGTCATTAATTACAGTTGAGTAAAAATTTTAGTGATACAGGTTTTAAGAAATTTAAGTGATATTTATAGGTGGATAAAAATATATTAGAATACATAACAAAACACAAGTGATTAGATATTTAAACTGTTATATTCCTTGCTCCAAAAATTCAGTTTACTCTCTATCTCATGCGGGTAATTATAAACCATTACATCAATAAAGTACGGTAATTTGTGATAAAATTTCTGTAATCCAACTTTTCTTCGCCACGACTTAATTTCGCGTTTTACTAAAGTTAAACTCGTTCTCAACGATTAAGTTTCGCGATCAAGTCTTTTATATATATATTTCCATAGACACAGAAACTTATATGACCGGTTCACGGCGAAAAATATTTGAATCTTTCTATAATTTATCGCACGAGAATAAAAGTGGGTTTTACAGTAGATGGTCTGTAAGCTCATACAATCAAGACATCCACGTGTTACTTTTTGGTTTAAATTGTTTTCGGAAAATTCTTTATTTTTTTTTTAATCATTGATATTATAAAGTAAAAACAATACTTTTCATACAAAGTAATTAAACATTAGAGAACTCATTTATGTTTTAGGGCATTTAATGGAAAGTAATTTGAGCAAAAAATGTACTTATATAATATCTCTGGAGCTTATGTTGTTGGCGTTTAATATACACAATATGCATATGTTGAAACATTAAATTTTTGGTCCAGAAAGAGAAGAACTAAAAGATTTTGGTGTCTACATATAATTTTCTCTTTTATGTTAAATTTTAACATCCTTGTTTCAAGCCATCATTTTGCGATGATTAGTAGAATAATCTAGTCATAATCAGCAAATATAGTTCATCAGGTTGAATGGTGACTGACTTTTTAATACTAATAGCTAGGCCCTAAATTACATACTGAATAATCTAAAGTGTGTTTTTTTCGATTGCGGGATCGGACTGTATAAAAGAAGCACATGGGAGAGGGGGAGGGGGAGGGAATGGTGCTTATCCCCCCCCCTGGTACTTGAGCCCACCTCTTACGTTTTAGTGGCCTGCATTTGATTTACTTCAAAATTGCATTTGCCAACAGGCGTTTGAGCTTCACAACTGTTTGTTATTTCTATATTTCATGTTCATTTTTTTGTAATTCATTGTTTATAGGGAGTCAAACTGTTTGAATAAATGTTTGCTATCACAAAAAGTAACAAAACCGGTCTGACAATTAAATACTTTTAATGTTTGACATTGGTTATTATTATAGTTTTTACAAAATTTTTATAACATAATATATTCTTTTATAATTTACAACTTCATACAATCTCCTCTTAGTCTCGTCTCTGAGTTTTTCTTATGATATTTTCACAACTACGTACATATAATATCTACTTAGTCTCGTCTCTGAGTTGTTCTTCGAAGTGTCCAGATGATCGGTCTCATTCATTCGTTTTTAAATGTCCTCTATGGATTTCAGACATTTATCCAAATTTTACGAAATATCTTAATATTCACCTGCAAAAAAATAATTTAAATAAGGTTCAGTTGATATGGACAGATTGTATAAACACTACCTTCATAAAATACTTTAACACTGAGTTTAGTGTGAGTTTCTCTTTATATAACAAAATTATTCAAGTTGCCTCTGTGTCATGTACAAAACAGGGGATGTTTAAACATCCTGAGTACCTTGTCTTAAAACTTACATCTAATGTTTTCAAAAGCAAACAAGGTTTTCTATGTTCAGCCCTCAATTTCCTTTTCACTTTTAATTATTTTTTTTCAGATTTAAATATTTCACTTTCATTTATCAAACGTACCAAATGAAATGCAAAAGGGTACGCACTGCATGTAAACAATTTCTTTAACAAGGTAATTATAAGTTATTGGCAAACAAGTTGCTGAAACAAGAATATCGAAAGTCGCGTTTAAAGTAATCATTTCGTAAGTTTTACAACGATGTAATGATCTCGTCAGCAAACACAATCTATCCTTACGTCAAATGTTGACTGACATTTTACACATCAACTGTCAGGCCATTATATACATAATGAATAGTCTACAGATTATGACCCAGTATTTCACAAGTTTGACAAATGGTGCACAACGGGTTTTACCAGTCGACTTGGGATATTCATTCCTTCAAAGCACTGGATCCCTTCTCTAATGTTTAAGAGATCTGGGTCTGTTCTGTCCCTGATTTGCATTGCTTTAACAGAGTTAAAGTACTGCGTTCGTTATCTCCATTAAATAAGGTTCATAAACCCTCTGCTCACTCATATGAATTTTTTCTTTAACTTTTATGATTTTCCAAAGGAAATGTATATGCTGAATAAAATTCAAACAATTATAGCATGGCTTGCCGGGCAAAATTTGACAAAAAATGCACTTCAACTTGACAAATTTATAAGGGAATAATAGACATTTGTATCACTAAGAGTTGTCTTTCTTATCAGAGTATCAATGTTCCTTAATTTTATCCATAATACAGCTATAACATTTTAAAGTTGTAAACAAAATTGTTTAAGTAGTATTTCTTTATATATGCAAATGATCTCAATATTAATAAATAATTGAAGTTAATATTTACTTTATTGGTTTGCATCAAGATCCTGATAGTGATGTTCATCGACCCTAGTGACGTCATGCATGGCGTATTCTTTATTTCTGGTATTTAAAAAAAACATGGTTAAAAATAATTAAGTTATTAAACTTCTTACAAAATTTAATGATGAATTTGATGACTTTAACTTTTTAATCGTTAACTACCCTTACTTATGTAGCAATATAACATTTTCACATGCATATGGAGTTTATATCTCCTGGTCCGATACACAACAGCATACTTTACGTATGAATAATTTCCTAGGCTGCTGATTCCCTCTCTGATGTTTTAGAGGTCTGTGTTTGCTCTGCTCCTATTTTGTATTGTTTTAATGACTTTTGATCTTGAATAATGTTCGTTATCTCCAAATGCATCGATTTAAGTAACTGACTAACAAGTTGATGAAACGGGAATTTCAACAGCTTTGTTAAAAGTCACCACTTTGCAAGTTCAATGGACGATACAATGACCTTGCCAGCATATACAATTGATCAGTCATTTTCCGACTGGTGTTTTTTCATTCCGATTGACCGTTCAAGGAAGCTCAGTCGGTAGAGCGCTCGCTCCGTGATCGGGAGGTCGTGAGTTCGTATCTCGGCCGCGACCGACCCAGTCGATAAAATGGGTAGCAACTGTTCCTTCGCCATGCGCTCGGCACTTTGAAGTAAAAGTTGCGGGTCCTTGGGATGAGACCTTAAAAACCGAGGCCCCTTGTCAGCGGCAGGTGTTGGTACGATAAAGATCCCCCACTGCTCAATGGCCCTGAGTGCCGAGTAAAGGTCAAAATTTGAAGCCCTTCATCGGCATAAGGTGACGTCTCCATATGAGTGAAAAATTCTCGAGAGGGACGTTAAACAATATACAATCAATCATTCTGATTGTTAGATCATTATTTACACATAAAATTGTCTGGATTTGTCAGTATTCCCGGCAGGTATGACCTGTCGGTAAGGAATACCCACTCCTCCATGGCGCCTGGTACGAGCTCTGACGTATTCGAGGTACGTTTGACATCCTTAGATGTATTTTGTGAATTGACTATTGAGTTTGAATGCTGTTAGTTATTTCAATATTTCATTTTAATGTAATAAAAATAAAGTGTGATATGTAGATACATTGTACTTACTCTGATCTCTGGAAACAGCACATGCCTAGTGAAAGAAATTGAATAATCAAAATAAATATAACAAAATATCTTAATAGATTCTCTGTGATCTAATAAAAATGAACCCTCTATGAGTTATAAATCCTTACCATTTTTAATATCGTGCTTTAGGACTAAGATGAAGATTACAAGTCCCACACAGAGGATAAATAATATTGTTGAGGTTGACCCAAGTACGGGAATAAGAGCAGGTAACTCTGGAATAATATGCTTTATGATTTTATCTTTTTTTTTTATGTTTTTAAATATTGCTTCTATTTATGGCTTTAAATAATTTAGAATCATATGATTAGAAAACTTTGCATTTGTGTTTGTCTTGTATTAACAACCTGTAGAACATGCATTGGATTCACTCTGCTGTAACCCTGGACTTCCTGTGAAATAAAGAGAAATACATCTATAAATTCATAAGTCGGTCGGTACTGTAGCTTCGTCTCCCAATATTGCTTTTCCTTTTATGTCTTTTAATTTGTTTAAATTATAGCACGTTAGTTAGGTATTTTTCTTTCAAATAAAGTAATTAGGAGCCAAAATCTATAAAGCATAACCATTCAAATTTTCGGATATCATAGATTAAGTATGACGGCTATTGAAGATATATCTTCCCAGTTTAATGACCAATTCAGATTTATTATATACGTAAATGGATACTTTGAATTGAAGATTAATTAAACGAGATTACGATATCATGTATTGGATACAATTTCTCATGGCATCATTAATCTTTTTTAAAGCGAGACATAAATGATTCATAGGATGAGCATATATCTTTTATAAGTAAGGTAGCGATGGTGTTTGAAATAAATAAATTTTATAATATGATAGAAACTGATTTACAAAGTCTTGGTAAATCCGAAATTGAAAAGAACACAACAATTTTTATAGTAACAAGATGTGGTTGTGAAACACTGATGACCCGGGTGGCAGCATATGGCGAGGGTTGAATTTTCTCAAATACATGTCAAATTCCAAAGGTCGAGGTCAAAGATCAAAACTGTTGATACCCAAAAGAAGTCATTGTCACAAGAAATACACCTGTTAAATATGAAAGCCCTACTCCAAACTGCTCAAATACATCGGCAAGGTTAAAGTTTTGTTTATAAAATGGGTCAAACTCTAAGGTGAAGGTCAAAGGACAAAAATATTTATACCAACTGAAAAGTCTTGTAAAAATGAATTCACATGTCAGGTACGAAAACCATATCTCCAACTTTATAACATAAAGTTATGGCCAAGGTTTAAGTGTGGTATTTTTTTGTAAAAGTAGGTGTAACTGTTCAAAAGTTATCGGCAAGGTTAAAGTTCTGTGGCAATATGTTAATAATCAATTGTGCAATGTTTATTATCTAGCAACATGTCAAAAATCATTGTGTAATGTTCATGATCATGTGACATGTCAGAGATCATGTGTGAGATGTAAATGAGCAAGGAAATATTATTTATCAAATTTTAAGTACGTGCGTTATTATTAAGTACATAGTTACAGATGTACTTGTTTACTTTTCACCTGTCTTTCTTGAATCTCCAAATTGAAAAACATCAAACGGATGTAAAACAGTATAGTATCAATCGATCCATCAATTATCTCTTTAAAATTTTCAACAATTATTAAACATGTTCATGATCGACAATGACACATAACTTGATTTAAGTTGGAATATTTAATTTCACAGACTTATATACTATTTTTAAACTTTAAAATTAAATGAAGGTTTTTTATTTTACATTTTTGGAGTCACTTTTTACAATTTAATAAAATTGAAATTTTCTCATAATTTTCCTTTCAATAAAAAATTGAAAAAATCAATTGCAATAAAAATGTAACTCTTTTGTTTGAGTGAAGAACGTTTATTAATGGTATGTTCTTTAAAATGAATTTACAGATTGAAATAAAATAGCAATGCAGAAAAAGTTACATGTTTCAAAAATCTATCGTAGTTATAATACGACTTTTGAGCTTTTGACCTCGTCCCTTAATCCCTTACCTGAGGTTTTGTTAAGACAATGTCTGATTGTTCCAGTTTTGACCTCGTCCCTTACCTAAGGTTATGTTAACATACTGTCTGGCTGTTCCTGTTCCACAGAGACCAGAGTGTCCAGACTCACACAGAAACTGTGTATAGGTGTCACTGCTTGTAAGGTTGTAGGTGATAGTACTAGAACGGGTGTACTGACAGCCTGATGGTGAGGACTGGGAGTGGAGTGGTGTCTGTGGTAACCCTGTGAAGGATTGTGCTACAGCAGTCTTGGCACACCAACGTATCATCTAGAATTTATACAAAGAAAGGAGGCAAATTTTAAACAAACAATCAAAATTAAGGTAATTCCACCCTCCTGTGATGTCATAGGTTTCTAAAAATGTAATTAATTTCAAAGAACAGTATGTGATATTTTTATAAAAAATGTTTACTCAATGCAAATATTGTTAAGTAACAATATAAGTTGAATATTATTTTAAATCAATTATAATCTGTAAAAATATGTATACAACGGCAATAACTTTTGTAAAATTCAGGCATTTGCTGTACAACTTATGTAAAATAGTTCTAATCAACATATATTTTTTAGAAAAGGGATTATTAATTAATTCATAAATTCTGGCATTTTTTAATCTGTTTTTTTTAAAGTGGTCAACACACTTCCATGTTTTGCATCAAAGTGAATAGGTATATATATATATATATATATATATATATATATATATATATACATATATATATATATAGAAACTTGTTACCTGTCCTATGATTGAAGTTTTTGGTAATAAATTTAAAAAACCTTTATGGAAAAGTTTTGAAATCTTGGAAGAATGTGTCAGAGTTATTGTAAACATGATAAATATTGTTCAGTTACTTGAATTTAAAAAATGCATATTTTCTATCTTCAATTATTTAGGTCTGTTGAAATGGCAATATCCTTCACCTCTTCAAAATTTGGTTATTGTAAATAGTTTCATATTCACAATTTAAAGTATCTTTTAAGTAGAAAAGTTAGATTTATGCATTTTAACAGAATACATTTTTCATTATATTGTTTACAAAAAAAGTGCTTTTTTAATGTTTCATACACTTCTGTTTATTTATGTTTCATTGAAATATGGTGACATATATTTTTTGCAAACATTTCTGAAAATAAATGCAGTTAAAGAACCTATCAAATTGTAAAATTTTAAACATGAAAATCAATGCTTTTTTGTACTTTGAAATTAAAATTGTGTTAAATCAGCAAAACATATATTTTTATTAACTAATTCCTAACCTGTATTTAATTTAAAGCTAAAACAAAAAATATTTTATGGCTTAAGGAATCGGTAAATAACCCAATGTTTCCTTTAATACATTTGTATAATTTGATTCTGTCTGTACAAGGTATTATTTTCTACTTATGTAAAGCAGAGTGAAAGGAAAAGTTGAACTACCGATAGATATCGATATAATTTAGTTTTGGTAAAAAAAAATAAGCCATTAAACTATGTCATAACTTCTGTTTAAGTATAAAGATTAAAGATCAGATACATTTGAATACATTTTTTCTTTCTTGGTGCCATCTTAAATTTTTTTCAGCCTTTTTTACATAAAATATCATTGTTCACCCTTTTCTGAAACTGTTGTCAAAAGATATAATCTTAACTTAATTATGAAATAAAATGGACTCATACATTGTTTCGTGTAATGCCGAAATCTTTGAAAAAATACTTTGCTTTTTATATACACATGTAAATTGACATAATCTAATTTTCGAACATTTCTCTACTTTTTCTCGCACGAAAATTGAAAGGTTTTGTTTCATACATTTAATTCATAGAAGCTGTCTTATACATGTTAATCATCTTCGCTAATAGACTTGCTACATTTCTAAAGTATGAAAGCGGGATTTTTTTTTACATATTGCATATATATTGATAGACAATTTGAGCATTTTAACTTGTAAAAACTTACAGCACTAGGATCACTGCCTATCTGTCCTGTACAAGTTAACTGTAAAGCTGTTCCTACTTCAAACTGTCTTTCAATGGTGTCAAACTGTTGTCCAAGTATCCTCACCCTGGGCCTCTCAATCAGTTTTGGCTGAACTATAATATACAAAGAGCATCTACATAATTATGTACTCCTTGCAAAAGATAAAATGCATCAGTTGATCAGCATTAATTTGTTTTACTGTGTTATTATTATACTGCCACATTACTGAATGTACATTGACTTTGATAAAAAAGAAAAAGTGAAAAAATTGTAACCATTTACTAGTTAATTTTACATTTGTAAAGAAAATAAGTTTTGATAGCCTAGAGCTCAGTTACTGTTGATGCTCGTTTCGGCCCGTTTACATACCTCTATATGAAATTTCTACTGGATTTGATACAGCGTCTTGTTCAGGAATTGCATTTGAACTACTATCCACCGCACTCATTTTACACCTGTATTCTTTGAAATCCTCCGGACACCTCACGTTTTCTTTTGTAAAAGTTAATCTGAGTTCTGCTGTAGAAGGTGGTTTAAGAGTCCCTGTTGCTGTTGTCCTGCCTTGTAGAGATAAGTCTTGATAATTTATTTCTTCTTGAACATTGTCCAAATTCAAAGTAATAGAAACAACTTTTTCAAAGGAGACGGATGTGTTCCTCTGCAGTTCTATAAAAAACAACGACTTGACCTGTGATGGATTGCTTAAGGAGCAGACGATAGTCAGTGTATCCTCTCCCATATCTACTATCTGCCGGCCCTAAAAGTTTTTTTTTTTTTTTTTTTACATGGAAGAGCCTGGTAATGTTATTTTTTACATAGAATGCTCTTATTTTTAGAGTTAAACATTCAGTTACCAACAAGTCTTAAATGAGCCGCCCTTTAAAAGCATGTTTTTAAATTTTATTTTTCTTTACTTTATTTATGTATGTAAATTAAAAATGTTTCATTAAAACACAAATCAAGCATATATTTCCCTATACACTGAACCAAACTTCTAAGTGTTCACCTAACATTTTTGAGGTTTTAAAGAACAAATGCGAAGAATAAATAATTTCTTTAATACTTGGTTAAAGAGTCATAATTAAGTTTGATGTTGCGTAAATTTCATGTAAGTAGCTCGTCAGAATTTTGAAGAAAATGGTGTACCCTCAAAATGAAAATTCACACAAAGAAATCTCGATTGTGTAAGACCCACTACTCGCTCTAATAAATACTACAAGAAACACTTTATTGTTGGATACCATGTACCCCTGAATAGGAGATTGACCCATCTGCTGTCACACCTACATGTACTGCATAGATCCTTCCAAACCATTGAAATTGTGAGAACAAGGGGGAGGGGCTTTGACATTTCTTTTAAAATCCCAAATGTGTTCAACATGTTCAATGGGATTCAAATCCGGGAATTTGACAGTGTATCGTCACACAAATGCCTTTTGGTCATTATCCATGGGTTTTTAGCACGTTATCGCGCCGCTTTAAGGATATTTCAGACGTTTTAGCTGATATAAGACTGTCTTGAGCATGGATTTCGTATCATATCCGTACGATTAAAATTATTTGTTTCCATTTTTCTAACATTTTTTCAGGACACTTTAACACTCTTTTAACCTGGTGTGACACGAAAGTTTCTCATCAGAAGAAGATCAAGGTCACTTCCGGTGTGGTTAAATTTTGTCAAAAACTTTCAAATTGTGATAATTAGTGATTTAAAAATGATCACAGCCTATAGAAAAATGTGTTTAAATGGGTTTTGATACAATTAAGCACTAAAATAAACGTGAGTGAAAAGTGGCGCAGAGATGGTCAAGATGGCAACATTCCAACGACTCTATCTTCCATCTCAATGGTCATTTAACCAATGATGATGTTTTGTGTTTTTTACTGAAACCAGTTTTTAAAAATTGATAATGATCACAAAAAGATGCTTATTACACAAAACACACGCCGCAAAGTACAAATTTATTGTTTTTAAGCTTCGTCACGGAACACTGGTTTTCATCGGTGATATTGAATTTTCTCTCCACAATTGTTTAGAAGACTCATTGGTTGATATAATTTGAAAATATCATACCATTCTATAAAGTAGTTTTTAAATAAAGACAATTATTAAAGTGAACACTTAGAAGTTTTGTTAAGTGTATATGAATAAAAGATAAATTGTACTTTTTAAAAGTGCTACAAAAATTTTTCAATTGAAGTAGTCGCAAAATGTTTTAATAGTTCAAGAAATTAGTTTCTAAAAACGTTTTTTTTTTCGCCGTTAAGATAGGCAACGTATATGTCATCATATAATTAACATATAATTAACATGATTAATATACTTTAGATTCAAAACTTTATACTCTGGTTTGTTCTGAATTCAAGCCTATTTTTAGTTTTATTTACATTTGTTAAAGAAATACAAGCGTTTTCAAGAAAATTACACAGAATTTCCTTTTAAGATTGCACAAACGTTTCTGATGTTTAAAGTCTATGAAGTGCGAATAAACTAGCAATGTATTCCAACAAAAGAGAATCTTTAAATACAAAATAAATAAATACATATCGTTTATCTGCTTGGCACAGTGGATAAGCCATTTACTCTTAAGTCGCACAGTCCAAATGCTGTTAATGCTGAGTACATGTCTAATTTTTCACAACCCACCACCAAGTGGCAGTTTCTGAATATGAGTGAAAAATTCTTCAACAGACGTAAAATAAATAAAAACACATTTACGATAGGATGCACTTGACAAAAATAGCCAAAGTCTAAGAAGATCAGGTTTGACTGTTTTTTATCAATTTTCCCCAATATATTCCTCTATAAAATGAAAAGAATATATTGTGTTTCGCCCTACCCTAAGCCCACTGCTGTACCCCCTAGGATTCAGGATTTAAACAAACTTAAATCTGAGGATGAATCCATATATACTGAAAGGAAAAAGAGACGCAAAAGAATATAAAATGCAAAAAAAATTTGACTATGTGGCAGAAAAGTATAAAGTATAAAAATTGGTCAGATACGTATTTTGATTACTTTGCACTAAAATCACTGGTCAAAAGTACTCAACCATGAAATGTATGGCGTCAAGTGGAGGAATCGATAAAAAATTAAAAACACGTGCATATTGAAGATAATAATTTTGTGATCACAATTTGAAGTGTCATGCAATGCATTAGAGTTATAGACATCGTTATTTGCATATCTGCTTTCAGTATAAATTTCTTGCAATCATGGTATGACTGACGCAAGTAACATTGAGTCAAGTAATTGAATTCAATATTGCATAAGTGAAAATAGGTAGCAACATGTTGCTGAGCAGATTTTTTTTCAACTTTTCAAAGAATGTTTTTGGTTGTCAGAGAATGAACTTAAAAAGTTTCCAACCAACCATGACGGTGACGTTGGCGTTTAACAGCGTCAAATAAAGATATGGCTTTTCATAATACCGCCAGCTGTTATTGTCAAGGCATAATCACTGGAGGTGGTATTTATAAAGCTGATAGTAATACTCATCTTTTCACCCTAAAATTGACAGAGACTCTGTGTTCTAATTTGAGTCCCGATCTTGGCAACTTAACGTCGATTTTACTCTCAAAAGCGCACGTACACGTCGTATGCGTCATATCTTTAGCTGATTTACACTGGTAAATGTAGCTAGTGTTTGTCGATACTTTTTTACAGACATTCACATGTACCAAACCAGCTGAATTCTGTATATTCTATCCTAAATTGAAAATCGTGGGATTCATTGGGCAGGGGGATTTCTTTGCGTTGGAATAATACAGCTACTCTCAGCCATTAAAATCAACGTCGAAAGGATTGAATGAAAAAGATAAATGCTCTGGTGAACTCAATGCACAAGAAAATGAAGTTTTTTACTGATGCGCAATGGAGATTATGAGCTTTTAATTTTTATTTTAGGGGGTATCGCCTTATCAATTTTAATAACTCAGGAATTATCAGTCAAAATCATGCAAGATTTTGGTCACTTGTTGGTTATAGATGAATTAAAATGTATGATAACAATGCTTGAAAACATAATCGAAATAATTTTTTTAATACGATTCAAAGCTTAAGGTCATACGCAACGTAGTTTAAACTTTTTTGGATTCTTCTCTGGAGTTGAAGAGTTCCACTAAATGAAGGACTTGTGTGTAAAATTTTTTAATCTCTATATATGGATTTGTACACCTCTTCTAAAACAATTTTCGAGGTAAGAAATCTGTATTTTTGTACATTTGTATTCGAATAATACAACAATTTTCAAAATTCGATATCTTTTCAAAACCCCTGGTAACACATGCTGATTTTCTGTCAAAGAACATATAATGATATTATAAGTTTAAATTTAGAATATCTTGGAAAAATATCAGAAGTTAATGTACGTTGCATATGTCCTTAATATGCGTTTCGTTTTCCCTTCAGTATACAGATAATTTATCATGACTTTGTTGTTCTTATGAAAAAGACTTTTAAAAGTTTATTTTACCTCTTTATTCTTTTGGAAAACTTTGGCCATTTTGGCCCAAATGAAACCCAATAGGTCCTACTTTGATTGATTAGAATCTACAATAGACCTAAAGAGGCTTCGGTATAAATATAATTATCGACTGCTTTACTGTCCTTGAGGTGAAGAGTTTAAAAAGAAATATTTTTTACACTTTGTTTGCCTATAATTGGTCCCCTGAGAGTGGTAGGATACAGTGGAGGGATGAACCTCTGATTGATGTGTTATATCCATTGCATAGCGGCGCAATTGAGAAATATCTTAGGCACACTTGACACAATGCTGCATTTCGTCTAATCTCGACGCAAAATGTGAGAACAAAAAGTGCAACGATGCAAAAATTCTATTATTACAAGTACATTACATTGCTTTGATTCCTTTTGTGTTACAAAATGTAACAAACCAAAATGTAATCATCATAAAAATCTGGTATTGCACTTTGCATTATCACATTCGCTGTTGATCTCAACTCATGTATAACCCAAATTGTAATAATCCCTGTTGCTATTACATTTTGTGCTGTAATGATGCACTGTAATTCTTATCATGAAGTTTTCGTGGGAAGTTTGTGTGCAAAGAATGTTTATATCATTATAAAGATTTTAAACGTACATGTATATAGTCTCCATATTACTTAAAATAAAAAAAAAAAATACTCATCTCTATTTCAACTCTATTTAGAAAGGAACCTTAAAATTTTACATCTTGAACAAAACAAAAACAAGAAGAATTCCCCAAAAAACAAATAATGAGTAAATGCTTCAATTAATTTATTAAGATATGATATTTAAATTCGAATTCAGAAGTCTGTGACTAGAAGACCAGAAAACAGATTATATGAGCTGTTGTTTTGCAGTCTCCAGATAATATTAGTTATCCAGGTTCAATCAAGGGTGTACGGGGATTTACCCCGGGTTTTATTCCATACACCCTGAGGCCTTCGGCCTCAGGGTGTATGGAATAAAACCCGGGGTAAATCCCCGTACACCCTTGATTGAACCTGGATAACGAATTTATTTCCTTTGTACCCATAAAAATGCTTTGTAAACATTAGAGTGTGTATCGATTAGATAACTACGTACTACAATGCATCGTGACGTCATGTTATTTAGCTTTTATCATAGAGAATGTATGCATTGTGACGTCACGTTTTATTTACACCCGGCTCAAGTTGGGTGCACGGATATTTACATCCGACTTTGTAACCAATCAAAGCTCGTGTTACAAGCTAGATAGGAAATAATATTTATGTATCCAGACTCTATCCCCTATATTGAGTACTGTAGATTCCTTATTTTTCGCGAGTACTTTTTATCGCGAGCAAGGTATTTAACGTCAAATCGGGAGAATTATAATTCGCGAATGTACGGTTGATCAACAGAATTAACATTAACTTCAGGACCATAAAAATAAAAGTAAGTTATATTCTTTCGCAAGTGGTGCTTCTGGCGAAATTACGCGGAAATTAATCCCTCGCGTATAACAGGGAATCTACAGTATCAGGTGGACGGTTTGTCTTGATTGGGGATAAGTCGTTGAAGCGGAGTATAAGTTCCCATTTCTAGCAAATGCAAATGCACACTATTTGTTGGATGACTCATGAGTGTACACGATATGGTATAGAAGCCAACATAGAGGACGTGAATATTCCGGTCTGTGAATTATATATAGGCTCCGTTCCACTAATTTATTGCATCCTTCGAAAGATTTGCAGTTAATAAGACCATATGCTTTTTTGTGCGAAAAAATCAATGTGATCATACATTTTCCGTGAACATCAACTGCTTTAATGTAATATGCCACTTACATTTCCAAATATTTTTCTTTATGATTTTTTGCAAAGTAGAAAAACATCCTCATATACTATCAGATGGGTAGGAATGTTTTGATTGGAAACTAATCGATTGATTGTTTTTATGTTCGTAATATTATGTCCAATTCAAGAATGCTTCACTCATATAGAGAGGTGACCATGATATCGGTAAAGGACTTTCAAATTTTGATCTTTACTCGGCACTTACGGCTACTGAGCGGTGAAAGATCTTGATCGTGCCAAGGCCTGCCCTGACACAGGGCCACGATTTTTATGGTTTATGATCTCATCCAAAATACCCGCAACTTTCAAAGTGCCGAATGCATGTCGAAAGAACAGTTCCTACCATTTTTATCGGCTTAGGTAAGTCATGGCCGAGATTTGACTTATGGCCTCCCAATCACGAAGTAAGCGCTCTACCTACTGTACATACACCGTGAACAGGTGTGAGATAATTGAAGTCAAAATACCAAAATCTTTTTATTTTTCAAAAAAGTAGTTGAATGACAAAATAGGTGGCGGGTAAACAAAAAAAAAAAGGAAAATAAGATATAAATTCAATTTTGGAGAATATATTCAGATACTAGGAACACAAACTTCAGTACTGCATAATTTTCAAAAAGTGTCCAACTTAAGGTAAAATAATAATTTGATTCATTTTTTAAAATAATCATTGTAGTAACCACCAAGAACAAGAGGCCCAAGGGCCTTGAATCGCTCTTCTGATAAATTGTACAACCTATCACTTGTATTTGAAGCCTCTAACCCTAAGTATCCTACGAACAAAATTGCACCACCTGACAAAGTTTGATGATTCTTAGCCAATAAGGACTACTTCTTGGTCTACATTCTTGGAAAACCCCAAATGCATCAATTTACACAGTTTGATTATTCTAAGCCATTAATACCTAAGATACTTAAATATAGCCATAAAAAGTTGAAAGTAGGTCACTGTAACCTACTTTTTGGTCGACATTCTCCGAAAACCCAAGATGCATCAAATGACAAAGTTTGATGATTCTAAGCCAATAAGTACCAGAGATACTTAAATATAGCCATAAAATGTTGAAAGTAGGTCACCATGACCTACATTTTAGTCTAAATTTTTCAAAGTCTAAAGATGCATCTGCTGACTAAGTTTGATGATTCTAAGCCGATAAATACCTAAGATACTTAAATACAGACAAAAATGTCGAAAGTAGGTCACTGTGACCTAATTTTTGGTCGTCACTCTCCGAAAACCCAAGATGCATCAACTGACAAAGTTTGATGATTCTAAGCCAATAGGTACCAGAGATACTTAAATATAGCCATAAAATGTCAAAAGTAGGTCACTGTGACCTAATTTTTGGTCGTCACTCTCCAAAAACCCAAGATGCATCAACTGACAAAGTTTGATGATTCTAAGCCAATTTGTTAAGGAAATACTTAAATATAGCCATAAATGTCAAAATTAGGTCACCATGACCTAATTTTTGGTCGTCACTCTCCGAAAACCCAAGATGCATCAACTCACAAAATTTGATGATTCTAAGCCAATAAATACCTAAGATACTTAAATATAGCCATAAAATGACGAAATTAGGTCACCGTGACCTAATTTTTGGTCATCACTCTCCGAAAACCCAAGATGCATCAACTCACAAAGTTTGATGATTCTAAGCCAATAAATACCAAAGATACTTAAATATAGCCATAAAATGTCAAAAGTAGGTCACTGTGACCTAATTTTTGGTCGTCACTCTCCAAAAACCCAAGATGCATCAACTGACAAAGTTTGATGATTCTAAGCCAATTTGTTAAGGAAATACTTAAATATAGCCATTACATGTCAAAAGTAGGTCACCGTGACCTAATTTTTGGTCGTCACTCTCCGAAAACCAAAGATGCATCAACTGACAAAGTTTGATGATTCTAAGTCAATAAATACCAAAGATACTTAAATATAGCCATAAAATGTCAAAAGTAGGTCACTGTGACCTAATTTTTGGTCGTCACTCTCCAAAAACCCAAGATGCATCAACTGACAAAGTTTGATGATTCTAAGCCAATTTGTTAAGGAAATACTTAAATATAGCCATAAATGTCAAAATTAGGTCACCATGACCTAATTTTTGGTCGTCACTCTCCGAAAACCCAAGATGCATCAACTGACAAAGTTTGATGTTTCTAAGCCAATAATACCTAAGATACTTAAATATAGCCATAACATGTCGAAAGTAAATCACTGTGACCTAGTTTTTAGTCGTCACTCTCCGAAAACCCAAGATGCATCAACTGTCAAAGTTTGATGATTCTAAGCCAATAAATACCTAAGATACTTAAATATAGCCATAAAATGTCGAAAGTAGGTCACTGTGACCTAATTTTTGGTCGACATTTTTCAGAGTCCCAAGATGCATCTCCTGACCAAGTTTGATGATTGTAGGTCTGAAGGTAATCAAAAAATGCCTTTTAAACAATTTGAAAACATATGCCTGCAAAATTCTAAAAGTAGGTCACCGTGACCTACTTTTTCTTAAATATGTTTTAAGGTCCCAAGATGCAGCAACTTACAAGATTTGATCATTCTAACCCTTTCAGTGCCTGAAATAATGGGATTTAATGTTTTAAAAAGGTTAAGTCATAAAGTTCAAAAAGTAGGTCAAGGTGACCTACTTTTAGGTTGACGTTGTTTAAGGACCTAAGATGCATCAACTGACTAAGTTTCATGATCATAGGCCTTAAAGTGTCCAAAATATGCCTTCAAATCAATTTGAAAACAAATGCATGCAAAATTTAAAAAGTAGGTCACCGTGACCTACTTTTGAGTTAACATGATGTGAAGTCATAAGATGCATCAACTTACAAGACTTGATGATCCTAGCCCGTATAGTAAGCAAAATATAAACATTTTTATTAATTGTAAATTTAGGTCAACTTCAAAGTGACCTTGAGGCCACGCCCTTTGCCCCAGGGTCATGCCTTGAACAATTTTCAATCTTCAACATATCCTGATCCTTGTATGTAAATTTGGTGAAAATCTGCCTGGCAGTTCTGGAGAAGAAGATTTTTTAGCAACTAGTACTTTTGGTTTTGTTTTCCTGATTATCTCCCCTTGTTTTAATGTCCCAACCCTTATTTTAGTATAAATGGTAGCCCTTTGGCCAAGGATACCCTGTGGCAAATTTGGTACTGATTGGCCAAGGGGTTCTTGAGTTATGGCCCATATTCTAAAAAGTTAACGCACACCGCACACCGCACGACGCACACCGCACAAATGGCCATAGCATTAGCTCTTTGAGCCTTTGGCTCAGAAGAGCTAAAGATGAGGCTTATAGGAATTATGAGACAATGTTTCCTCCATCAACTGGATTCATGTGTACCCAGAGAAATACAGTATTCAAATGAAACTTTGTTGTATACTTATTTCCAATACTAAAACATCTTATTTTGTCTCCTACACAAATTTAAAAACAAGAACTCAATGTTCGCTCTGGTGAACAGGCCTCTGCAGATCTATCATTCACGACAGTTAAACACATCTTTTATGTTAATGTCATAAGCAACGTAGTTTGAATATGATTCGGTTCTTCCCTGGAGTTGAAAAGTTCCACTAAAAGAAGGACCTGTGTGCAATACTTTTAATGTCTATATATGGATTTGTACACCTCTTCTAAAACGAATTTTGATGGGAAAAAATCTTATAATGTTTTGTAATGTTTGTATATTTTTCTTTGAAAATTGCAAACATTTTCATAATTTGATATCTTCCAAAAACCTCTGGTAATGCATGCTGCTTTTTTGTCTATGAACATCTGATGGCACTATAATCTTAAATTAAGAATATCTTGAAAAGTTATCAGTAGGTAAGGTTTGTTGCGTATGTCGTTAAAGTATGAACTTAATCAATTTTATACATATATCTTAATTGGAATTCGGTATAATACATAAACATGATACACAAAAAATATTGCCACCAACGCCACAGTATTGTCGCAAATATGTATTTGAAAAATACAACCATGCATTACATAATAAGTAATTCGACAGGCATTTGTGAACAAGTAAGTTTGTAGCAACTTTTATTTGTAACATAGAGAACTTATAAAACCCCTTTAAAACTTTAAACTTTAAAAACTTGTCCTATAAAAGAAGGATTTCAAACTATGGAAAGCCAAAGGGTTCAAAATTCCAACTCTGTAATTTTCAAAAGGTTAAGATGTAAACCTGAATTTACAAATTGTAAATCTTGATTTCATAATCCTTCCATTGTTCTTTCACAATTTGTTAGTTTTAACTATATATCCATGCGTAATTTGACAAGTATAAAATGTGAAATGCAAGTTTTGTCTTTCCTCTCGCGAAATTTGTAGATTCACGATTTGTCTACTTGTGAAATGTTAATTGTACTTTCGTGATTTGTAAATTATGCAGGGTTGCATTATGCTAACACCTATTAATAAGACGAAAGGGGGCTCTATATGGGTGGTAGCTGCAGAACTGTAGCTCTCTGCTTGGGAGAATTCGGAAAGATAAAGCAGAGAGCTACAGATCCAAACGTTGTAAAAACCTTCGATTTACGCCGACGATTTTTCGTCGCTACTTTAGGTATTTTAAACTTTCTCTGGCTTTTAGAATGGTATTCTATAATAATTCATATATTTAACTCTATAATATTTCACACTTTATTTGCCTTTTAACGGCCGAAATAGTCCTGTACAGAGTTTTGTAATGTCGGTTTAAAGGAGTTTCCTTTCGACGTCCGTGACCACAAACAGCCATTTGTTAGCGTTTAGAGGTAAGTAAATCCTCAGGAATTGAAGTTTATATATGATTAATTATTAAGTACAATCTAAAATTCATTGCAAAGCTGTGGAAATTACAAAATACAAGAAAAAATAACTGTAGTGAGCGACGAAAAATCGTCGGCGTAAATCGAAGGTTTTTACAACGCTTGGATCTGTAGCTCTCTGCTTTATCTAT
>NW_026926859.1:0-29593 GCF_032062105.1 Saccostrea cuccullata | reverse complement strand
CAATATGTAATGAAGATTCTGTGAAAGTTTCATTCAATTTCACTCAGTAGTATAAGAGGAGTTGCGGATAAGAGAAAAAGCGTAACAGACGGACGGACGGACGGACGTACAGACGGACGGACGGACGGAAATCCCGATCACTATATACCCTCCCGCTTTTCAAGCGGAGGGTATAATAAGCACGAATATTGAATACATAAATAGGGAAAAGATGTGTCGACCCCAGATTTTAAAGATAAAAAATGGAAGGCGTGGGAGCCCCCCCCCCCCCTGCCGTAATACCATTTAATAGACAAGCAGACGGAATAAGAATGAAAGCGAAATACACAGACTTTTGGTTGTATTACCCTGCCATACCCCCCCCCCCTCCCCCCGCTACATGTACACATGTATTTATGATATCGATTTTTCTCTACATAAGTTCGGTTAACAGTTGAATTTCGCTAGCATTAATTTTCTTTCCCTGATTTCTGATTACATTTAAACTGAATTCCGTCAGTAATTCTAGTGCAGTTTTTGATGAAATGGTGTTTTTAGCCGGGCTCATTGCTCGTAGAGCAATGCCCGGCTATTGCGACGGTGAGCAACAGGAAATGCTGCTTCTTCACCGCTAAATTGAGTTTACGAGTAAAAATATAGTACGTACGCCCAGCCGCTGTTGAGAAAACAAAATCCATTCAAACACCTTAAGAAATAGTAAATCGAATATTTTTATCAAAATATTAAATTGTTTAATATTTTTCCTGGCACCTTTGACTAATATTTTACAAAGCAATTCAAAAGGTGCAAAAGGTTTTCACCAGGTATCCCTGTCTGCGTCATATTCTATAAATAAAGGTTGTACTATCAGGCTAACACATCATTAATGACTTGATGCAAAACTCTCCGCTGAGGACACATCAGTGCATAGTCGTTTGACCTTAATTAATCTTGCTGCATCGGTGTTCTGTTTGTATATAAAACCCCGAAACGATACATGTGATAAATATTTTACGCTGTTAATTTCTAGCTTTATTTTATTTAATTTTTAATACCTTTTAATACTATACATGCCATTGGGATATTTTTGTGTGTAACATATCCTCAAAACGTCTGAACTTGATTTTAAACTGTCACCACGGTGTTTGTTCATTACCCTGTAAATGAGCCCGGCTTTCAGTACTTCTAAGTACTTTGATTTTTAATGTTAGGCCTATATCCTTCAAGACACTCACATACTTCGTTAAATGACATAATTTTTTTTTTTTTAATTTTCACGTCATAATTAAAATGATTTCTATTTGGTTGATTTAAAAAAAAAATTATTATTTAGAGCTTATTTATTATAGGTATTTTGTAAACAAAGGAAACGCCCACGGATACGCCCCCGGAAGTATTAATTCATTGCATTGTGGGATATTCCCCTAATGTTAATAAATCTTTAATGAATTCTTAAATATTTAATGCTTCATTAAGTAATAAGGCTCTAATAAAGGTTTTGTACAACACACTTTAATGACTTTATTAACTAATGTATCATTAAGAATTTAGTGAATCATTAGGCTTAATAATTCATTAAATTTAATGAACTGTTGATACAACCGGGTCCCGGACTTTAAATTATCGTGGGGAATGGTTGTGTATAAAGTTGGAAATTCATAAGTTTACCAACTGTTGATTTTGGTAAAATCTGGTGATTTCAATTTTTCCAAAAGTTCCTTGGAATTTCTAAGTATCCACATCTGAGACTGATTCACACCACTTCTGGAATATATTGTCGCACAATACTTTGGAAGTTTCTATTCTATTTCTATATATGTAAGGGATAGAAAACTTTTTTATAAAAACATACAGTATATTATTTAACAAAAGCAAAGCACACTCTCTGTATCGTAATACTACTTTGGTATCGCCACATTGTATCTTTTGCAGGCAACGATCGCAGAATCTCCTCACTCACTGCCACTATGCAATTTTTTTTTTTTGCTTTTGGTTTAAGTTTCTCTCGAGAGATTTTCACTCATATGGAGACAACCCCACTTTCCCATGAAGTTGCAAATTTTGACTTAAATTCGGCTCTCAGGACCATTGCGCATAGGGGGATCTTTTTCATGCCAGCACCTCGAGACCTCGGTTTATATACGGCCTCATCCGACGAACCGGTCTCCATGTCCCAGAGTGGGATTCGAACCTGCGACATAAGGATCAACCCCTTACTTCGTGACGACTCTAGAGCAGAACTACGCTCTTCCCACTGCGTCATGTGGGCGACAACAGTATTGGAATTAATATTTCAAATATCGATATTACTTACATAAATTACATTGTGTTATACTTACTAAATGAAATCATTATAGAAATAACGACGTGTAATCAAGCTCGAAAGTCTATTGAAGCAATACAGTATTGGAGTAAAAGAAACACGGACCTCTAAAACAATAGAGGTAGGATCAGGTACCATGCGTGTTCTTCTTGTGGTGATCGAGCTCTACTGATTGAGCGACCGTGTTTGTAATCATATAGAGATCACTAAAACTACACATTTTCCTTGCCAAATGCAAAAAATATTAATGATTGGACTGAAAAGGATTATGATTACTACAGTATATGTATGAAGGACACCAAGAATTTGCTCCAAATTCATAATTTAATTGAAAAGCAAAATGTGCATTGGCATTTACTGTTGCTTATTTACGCCCAAGAAATCAATTACTAGTATATAAAATAACTAAACATGCAGATATTAAAAGATAGAACATCCTTTAATAAAACTTCCCATTGGTTATTATACAAAGTGAGAATATAAAAAAAAGTCTGTGCTTTTTTGCATGTTGTCCAGTGAGTCCTGTTTCTGACAGAAGTTACTTCCCCGTGAACAATGGATTACAAATAACAATTTCTTCATCCTCTTCCATACCAAACATTCCACAAAGGCCTGGACATTCAAGCACAATATTAGCATTTTTAGAAACATGAGATGTTCTGGGGACGGCAGTTACAGAGTGGCGACTCCGCGGCGATGCCTTCTCCTCTTCTATCATTTTCTGTGCCCATCGCTGGAAGTGGTGCTGCTGAGCACTAAGACCAGGAACCCTATATCCACTTATGAATCCTGCGAACTTCCCTCCGATATATCTAGCCATGCTGCAAAATGCCACAATACCACCAATTACGATCATATCATTTGTAAACAATATGTCCGACCGAGTTTGATCCGCAAACAGAGGGACAATGTTGGAAAGTCTAAGAGCAAGAGATGCATTACTACTCAACGGGACTTCATTTGAAGTTCCATTTCCAGTATATCCTACCATGATTTCAGATTAATCGTATTTCACATTTTCAAATTCACAAAAATGAGCATTAAACATTGTGACGTTCACAATCGATAAACTAGGTTTATCGGTTGTAAACAATAGTTTACGGACTGTAAACTATAGTTAACAAACTATATTTTACATCTGTAAACCATAGTTAACGCGATAATCTATGTTTCACAACCGTAAACTACACTTATCACCGAAAACAATCATTTGCGATCAAAACATAGAATCTGATAAATACAGTTTCACGATTTGTAAACTATAGTTTACAAACCGTTAACTATAGTTAACAATCTGATAAATATAGTTTCACGATTTGTAAAACTATGATTATCAACTCTTAACTATAATTTACGATTGTAAACTATAGTTTACAAACGTGAATCTGTGTTTATCAACAAAATCTATTGTTAACGCTTATTACAGACAGATAAAATTAGATTATCATTCGTAAACTATAGTTAACAACCGTTAAATATAGTTTTACAGATGAAAACTAAAAAATCGTTAACTATACTATACTTAACGAATCGTTAACTATAGTTTACGGTTTGTAAACTATAGTTTACAGTCGATAAACCTAGTTTATCAATTGTGAAACTAGGTTTATCTCATTTTTGTGAATTTGGCGTGCCATATTAATCGCATTTCACATTTTCATAGGAATTGTGGCGTAAAGTACTTGTGACGTTAAACAATTGTGACGTTAAGCAATTATAACGTCACTCTGTAACGTGTAAACGTGTATCTTGAAAAAAAAGTGTCACGATGCATTTATTTTGGATAAATGTGTCAATATAATTACATGTATATCAATATACATCTTTTTTAATTATTTTGTTTTCATAATTTATTTTTGTTTTAAATTTAAAAAAAAAATAATTTCAGCAGTTTTCTTTCCCAAAAATACTTATTTAAAGTTTTTGATAGTATTTTCTGAAACCAAAATCAAAACAGCTTAGTTTCAACTTTTTCCTTTATATCTAAAAATATTCACAAGTTTCTTCAGCTTTAACTATTTATACTTTTGTTGTTTTCATAAGGAATTTATATATTTTGAAAAACTTTATCAGCCTGTTTATACTACCTGAAAGTATTTTTCTAAATAGAAGTATACTGTGAGCAGTTGGTAAATGATTAAAGTGGCAAAATCCATGTTTTGCTCGATCTAGGAGACCCGAAATAAGCGTCAGAATAAAAAGTAAAGTGGGAGATCAAAATGCACAGGATTTGTTTCGTACACAGGGCACCCCATAGTTATTTTTACCACAAGGTATCTAACTAATTTTCAGGCATCCCCACTCCAAGCTCGTATTTTGTTATTATATCAATCATTAAACTACTTTAAAATGACACCGTTGGCCTCAAAAGACTTTTTTCTTGTCAATTAAATCGTTCTATTCCGGAAATAAAATCGCCACCGTTTTCTTTTATACCTTTATATGCTACATTTAATTTCCTGTTTGATTTTGTGGACAAAGCACATCAATCACCGGGAATTTGAGAGAGAATAACTTTTAAATTCAAAGTCCATGGAATCTCATGGTAAATATATGTGTTTTAATGTAAATGTTTATTGACTTATCAATGCAATTAATATATTCTAACATCCTTGCTTATTCTCTGTTCGTATAAGTAACATATGGTTTTATTGTTTATAGAAGTTTGAATGTTTAACATAATAAAGGACAAATAGTATATCATTTTCAAAAAATCTGATAAAATTGTAGTATGTGTGTAATTGTATTCTACTTCGTCATCAAGCTGATGAAGCGATGTATGCATTTGAAATATCAAATGACCTAGCTTGGTTAATTATCTTTTTGAGAAGCTTAAGACGTAGGCCTACATCCACTTCTATTCACCAAACATTGCAAATGATGTAATGTTGGAACCAGAGATAATCTATCCTTACTCTTACGTTTCAACTCAAATTTATACAGGGAAACATTTACCATTGTGTATTATTTAATTAAAATGCCCAAATATCAGTATTTTGGAACTAGGAGATGCATGTTTGTTTTTGTTTTTTTTTTTTATTTAAACAATCAAACAAAACTTGCTAAATGTAGAATTGTCATTTTTCACAAATGTTTTTACTCAATACTCATACAAGAGCACTTGATACAGTTTGTGGAAATATTACATCAAAAGTCTTTCATTTCTAGCCAATTTTGGTGCATCCTTGATCTTTTCACAAGAGTATTAAAAGAAAGATAACTCTACATGGTTTTTTGTGGTTGTTTGTTGTTAAACATCCCTGTATATATACTTTTAGTCATATGGAGACATAACAATTCTAAATGTAGTTATATGACTTAGAGCTTAGGGAATATGGTTGACTTTTATTGAATTAAGCTTATCAATTCTAACTGTTTTGGGTGGAATTAGAAGATATAGAGCCATGTGAAAAAAAAAATATCATAGTACAGTGCATTTAGTATAAAATCAACGAGTTTGGAATATCTATGCAACAGGTATCCAGATTTAATCTCTTGAGTTTCTGCTCTTTTAGATGCACAATGAGTCAGATCTTGGATTTATAAAGACTTAAATTATACATTGTAAACTGTATAAGCTTTTAATTTAGACTTTTAATTTAGACTGATAATAAGTTCATTTTTAGCTCTACTGGTCAGAGACCAGAAGAGCTTATGCGATAGTAATGCGTCCGGCGTCCGTCCGTCTGTCTGTCTGTCCGTCTGTAAACAATTTTTCAAAACGCTACTCCTCCTACAGTTTTGGTCTTTTCAATATAACTTGGCACACAAGTAGACTACACTAAGATACATAGAATAGTGCATCGGTTTTTAATTTCGATGAACGGTGTTGCCATGGTTACTAAAAATAGAATTTTCTATGAAATTCCTTTAAAATGCTACTCCTTCTACAGTTTTGGTCTGATTTCAGTATAACTTGGCACACAAGTAGACTACACTAAGATACATAGAATAGTGCATCGGTTTATAATTTCGATGAACGGTGTTGCCATTGTTACTAAAAATAGATTTTTTCTGTGAAATTCCTTTAAAACGCTACTCCTTCTACAGTTTTGGTCTGATTTCAATATAACTTGGCACACAAGTAGACTACACTAAGATGCATAGAATAGTGCATCGGTTTTTAATTTCGATGAACGGTGTTGCCATGGTTACTTAAAATAGAATTTTCTATGAAATTCCTTTAAAATGCTACTTTCTACAGTTTTGGTCTGATTTCAGTATAACTTGGCACACAAGTAGACTACACTAAGATACATAGAATAGTGCATCGGTTTTTAATTTCGATGAACGGTGTTGCCATGGTTACTAAAAATAGAATTTTCTGTGAAATTCCTTTGAAACGCTGCTCCTTCTACAGTTTTGGTCTGATTTCAATATAACTTGGCACACAAGTAGACTACACTAAGATACATAGAATAGTGCATCAGTTTATGATTTCGATGAATGGTGTAACCATGGTTACTAAAAATAGAATTATCTGTGAAATTCCTATAAAACGCTATTCCTTCTACAGTTTTAGTTTGATTTCAAAATAAGTTGGCACACAAGTAGACTACACAAAGATACATAAAATAGTGGAATTGATTTTTGATAAGTACAAACCAGTAGAGCTACAGTCTCGACAGAGACTTCTGGTTATATATTTACTTACTTTTCTTTTGTATTTCTTTTGCTTAAAGAGTTCATAACCTTAAATATTTCCTAATCCTATCATCTATTTTTTGTGCAAATGCTAAATATTTATAATCTTGAAAAAGGTAGCAGATCATATTTGATTGAATAGATTTTTTAATCTTTCTTTTCTTATTTTAGGAAATTTAAATAGCTTCCCAGCTTGCGCAGATTAGCTGAAGATAGAATTTTCTGATGTGTATGTCATCATCCGAGCTTTCTAATTCATTAAAATCATGGAAAACACTGAAGAGCCAGAAGAATTTTCAAAAGAGATCTGTTTGGACCCATCAGTAAATGATATATTCCAAAGTGATAGAAACAATTTAGGCAAAGTTAGCTCCAAAAGAAAAGAGCATTTTATACAGATAAATTTTGGAGAATCTTCTGCATTTGAGATCAGAGAGACAGGATTTTCAATTTCTTGTAAAGAAGAAGATGTCCTTAATCAGCACAAAAATAATATTGATGTAGAAGAACATGTTTCAGAAATTAATGAAGCCAAATGTGTAGATGATATACAAGGTCAAAATGAGAAGGAGAGGTCATCAAGTCAAATTTGGGAGGAGAGATCAACAAGTCAAAATGAAGAGGAGAGATCAACAAGTCAAAATGGGGAGGAGAGATCACCAAGTCAAAATGAGGAGAGGTCACCAAGTCAAAATGAGGAGAGGGCACCAGGTGAAAATGAGGAGGAGAGGTCACCCAGTCAAAAAGAAGAAAGTTCACCTTGTCAACATGAGGAGGAGAGGTCACCAGGTCAACATGAGGAGGAGAGGTCACCAAGTCAAAATGAGGAGGAGAGGTCACCAAGTCAAAATGAGGAGGAGAGGTCACCAAGTCAAAATCTTGTGAAGGAGACAGAGAAAGAACTTGAAGGACAAGAGACAGAAGACAGTGCTGTTACACAGGATCAAAGTTCTGTTAACAATGCTAAGGGTGGCTCAGAAACAAGTACCAAAAAGAGAACCATTAACATGATAGTAAGTGACATTCTGAAAAATAAAGAAACAAGTGACAAAGAAAAGGCAGAGGATGATTTCAAAGGAGGGTCTAGAAGGGTGGATAAGAGGAAAGAGAGTCAGCCAAAAAAGAGGAGGAAGGCCAGGAATCCTGTAAACATTACGTATAGTGAAGATAGTCTGGGTATGGAAGAGGATTCAGTCGAGGAAGAAGAGGAGACTTATAAATGTGAGGTGTGTTTTGTGAGGTTCAACAGACAGGCTGATCTAACAGAGCATTACATGATGCACAAAGACGAGGGAGATTACAGTTATGTGTATAATGGAAAGACATTTGAGACCACCCCATTTCAGCAGAATTTTATAGAATCTTACATCTATAGCACTTTGAAGGATAAATCTACTGGGCAAGAAGGTGGGTCACTGACAAATGATCAAAACATTCCAGAGAGTCAAAAGATTGGTGCATATTCTACTCAGTCCACAGTGGGTGAAGGCTCTGAAATGATAAAGACAGAAATTGAGAACCCCCTTCAGTGTGATTATTGTGATAAGGCCTTCAGCAGTACTCTACTTCTGAAGAGGCATATCAGTGTTCACACAGGAGAAAGACCGTATAAATGTGATGTCTGTGAAAAGACCTTCAACCTACCTCACCATTTGAAGACTCACGCCAGAATCCACACCAATGTCAGGCCTTATAAATGTGAGGTCTGTGGGAGAGCATTTAATGAGAGCTCCAGCCTCAAGAGACATAGTCGGATTCATGCCAAAGAGAGGCCCTACATATACATCTGCGATGTGTGTGGGAAAACATTTAATGAACCACACAACCTGAGAACCCATGTCAGGATTCATTCGGATGTAAAACCTTACACTTGTGGAGTGTGCAAGAAAGCGTTTATCCGGCAGCAGACCCTGAAGAACCACATGCGGATTCACACTGACGAAAGACCATACAAATGTGAGGTCTGTGAAAAAGCTTTTAAAGAATTACACCATTTAAAGATTCATGTTCGCATCCATACTGACATACGGCCATACAAATGTGACATTTGTGAAAAAACGTTCAATGAGAGGTCGAGTTTGAAGAGGCATGTTCGGATTCATACGGGAGAAAAACCTTACAAGTGTACGCTGTGTGAGAAGGCATTTAACCACAACGAGAGTTTGAAGATCCATCTTCGTCACCATACGGGCGAAAGGCCATTCAAGTGTGAAATCTGCGACAAGACATTCACGGATCCCAAAAACTACAAAAGTCACCAGAAAATTCACAAGCATGACAATCGTTTCAAATTCAAATGTGATTCCTGTGACAAATCTTTTACAGAGGAATCCAGATTGTGGCAACATATGAGAATCCACACAGGTAATCTGCCATTTAAATGTATGATCTGCAGTAAAGCTTTCAACCAAAAATCTAGCTTGAAACGGCATTTGAAGGCAATCCATCCAGGAATTCCGATGGATATGAATGATAAGGATTTGCTTTCATCCAATACGGATGAATCGGATGAGACGATGGATAGCCCAGCTGATGAAGATTTTGATGAAGGTGATGAATCAGCTGATGATTTTACTGGTATCTCAGGTGTTGTTAATGAACCACCTGAAACTTCCAGTTCATTTCATATAATGAAGGCATGAAAATGATGTGTTCATATTGTAGTCGTAAAAAATTGTAAATCTCTGCTTTTGAATTCTAACCATCATCGTTGTGATATTTACAAGACTTTAAATTACTGTACATTTCATATTGGTGAAAATGCATTTAATTAATGCTATGGACTTTTTATAGTTATGATAATAATGAAATCTCTCTTCATTATGAAATATAGGGTAAATTTGATTTTATTCAAGAAATTTTCTTGATAGATGTATATTCTGGTATTCTAATTAAATTATAACAAAAATATAAAAGAAGATTGAAGTACCAGTATATATTTCTTTCCAAACGTTAAGATTAGATTTTATAATTTTTTCAATGTCAGTTTACCACTAGTTAGAATAATCTAACTGTGTCTTGGTACAAGCCCTCACCACAGTTAGAATACGTCCCATATACTTGCAATGTAGCAAATCGGAGCGGATCCGCTCCGAAACGATTTTGAAGAATATAAAATGATTTGCACTGGGAATAACTACCAAAATAATTAAAACAAACCTTTTTGAGATTGCTTATGCCTTTTATCCCAAAAAATAATCCATATAAATATGAAAATCTAATTCATTTTCTCAACGTTTTTCTCTCGATTCAAATTACCTCCATGTTTACATTCGGAACTCTCTAGATTGTTCCTAGTAAATGCACTATGCGAGTTATCGCCCGTGTTTCTTTTGCTACATTACGAATACACGGAACGCATTCTATCGTTAAACCGGGTCCGTAGGACAATATCATTTTAACGATAGAACATTCTATCTAGTTTACCACTAGCACAACCAATATTTTTGACATTATGCTTTTCATTAATTTCGGAAACTCTTTATTGATATTAGTAGGTAATTTGGGTAGAAGTTTACATTTTTATGTTAGCTGCCACTAGTAAAAACTTTTGTTAGAATTAAAAAAACAATTTGTCATGAACATTTCTGATGAACTGAAAATTAATCAAAATGTCAGTTTCTCTTGCCAATTTTGCTATGTATATAATTTATTCTTTGTCTGCCTTTCACGTTGTAAAGAAAAAATGTATTTATACTTCATTGTTCATGAAAAATTAACTGTTGATTCTTTATATCAATTTTCTTAATGTTCTTGGATAGGAAGGTTGCTTATAAAAAAAACCTATAAATTACTAGTACACAGCAACCAAGGAGAAAAAAAAAACATTTCTGGTGTTCTTAGGAGAATGGTTTCACCAGAATAACCCATGTAATGGTAAAGTTGTAGATATTTGTTGTTGAATTTTTAGCTGATAATTCAAAACGTTTAGACATGCAGAAATACTAAGTCTGCTTTGATCTTAACCAGTAGAGCATCAAAGACAGGGTGGAGTATATATTTTTTTTTAATTATATGTATAATTATTCATGTTTTAAAAACATAGATGTATAGATTGGACATTCCATATGAATGAAGTATTTTATGGACCTGTGAAATGATTCAGTTTAAACTGTATGTAAAAAGGAAAAGCAACATTTTATTCAGACTCTTCCAAGTATGGAAATTAAATCATGCATTTAACTACATGTATTGCTGTATATATAGCTTGTACAAAAGTTTAGATTGTTGACATGGTGCAGTCCTGTATTAGTTTTGTGTATGCCATAGGCATGATGTCTTGAGAATTATTTTATTTTTTGTAAAATTCCTAATTGAATATTATGATAGTAACTTTGTTGTTTATTAAATATATTCAAAACATAGTCAGAGTAATAGATTTTTTTTTTTTTACAAGAAATGGAGAAGGTGGGGGGTTCTACTGTTGCAGCAGGTCAGTAACCCTCATACTCCCCCTTTTTGGTTTTGTTTGTTTTTCCAGAACAATTTTTTCTTTGAAATAGATTGAGGTCCAAGCTGGAAAGATTAGTATGGAAACTTGTAAAGCCCTTTAAAAAAATAATATGAGCGAATGCCCCACTCTTGTGAATATACGCACTATAGTTCGATTACAGAAATACTGGTATACGGACAGACGCAAGGATAAACAGGAATTTGATGTTGAAAATGAATCCCACCATATGGATTGCATTAACAAAGAGTGTGCTAAAATTTCAAGCATCTGCGATTCGTAGACTAGTTGATGAGAAAACCGACGGACATTTGATACGGAAAGATGCACGGATAAAGAGGAAGTTGACATCGGATTTGTTATATATATGAATATACTTAAATATTTGCATTAACTTCCAATGTCCGTTGATTTGTACAAAAATGAATCCTACCATATGGCATGCCTTAACAAAAGGTTTGCTAAAAATTCAAGCATCTGCGATGAGGTGGCTAAGAAAACTGAAACGAAAATTTGATCAGACAGACGCACGGATAAACAGGATGTTGACATGAGATGTCCCACAATATTACATGCATGTCATAACAAAGAGTGTGCTAAAACTCCTATCATCTGGTAAGTGTAGCTGCTGAGAAAACTGACAAAATTTGTTACGGACAGCTGGATGGACGAACGGATAGACAGATAGACAAACACACAAGAATTTATAAAAACAGTTTATCCCCCTCTTTTTTGGTTCGGGGGTATAAAAATGAATCTACACTGTACTACAGAAATAAAGAGAAAAATAGAAAGTCTGAACAACAATAGAGTGTGAAGTTCAATAAAATACTTATTCAGAAATCCCAAGAAGGTTGTAAACTTAATACTATACTAGTATGCAGTATAAGAGCCCATCATAGGAGCCCTAGCTTAAAGCTGTGCAGACAAAAAAAAATCTATTGAATGGATGATACGGCTATTAGCAGAACAGGTCTCTCACATCACAGTAGTGAAACCGAATACTGCTTCAGCAGAAAACCAGGAAGATTATCTTGATCAATTGTCACCAAGACTCAGATCATAGGGAAAAATAATAAATAACAGAATACGTAATAGCGCCAGCTGCAAATATGCAAAGTCAAGATACAAGATATGCATTGATACTATAGTAGTTAAAAAACAACAAAAATCAATATACTGTGGACAGTAACTATATATAACTGTCATAATATACAGAGAATCAAATTTAAAAATTGGTTTCTGTTACCGTGAAGTCTGTTAATTTACATCTATGGCACGCCAAATTCACTAAAATGAGCTAAACCTAGTTTCACAATTGATAAACTAGGTTTATCGACTGTAAACTATAGTTTACATACCGTAAACTATAGTTAACGATTCGTTAAGTATAGTTTTCATCGGTAAAAATATATATGGCAGGCCAATTTCACAAAAATGAGATAATCATAGTTTCACAATTGATAAACTAGGTTTATCGACTGTAAACTATAGTTTACAAACCGTAAACTATAGTTAACGATTCGTTAAGTATAGTTTTCATCTGTAAAACTATATTTAACGGTTGTTAACCATAGTTTACGAATGTTAATTTAAGTTTATCTGTCTGTAATAAAGCATTAACAATAGATTTTGTTGATAAACATAGATTCACGTTTGGAAACTATAGTTTACAATCGTTAATTATAGTTAAGAGTTGTTAATCATAGTTTCACAAATTGTGAAACTATATTTATCGGATCGTTAACTATAGTTAACGGTTTGTAAACTATAGTTTACAGATCGTGAAACTGTATTTATCAGATAATCTATGTTTTGCAATCGCAAATGATTGTTTTCGGTGTTAAGTATAGTTTACGGTTGTGAAACATAGATTATCGCGTTAACTATGGTTTACAGATGTGAAATACAGATTAACGTTGTTAACTATAGTTTACGGTTTGTAAACTATAGTTTACAACCGATAAACCTAGTTTATCGATTGTGAAACTATGATTATCTCATTTTTGTGAATTTGGCGTGCCATAAATATATTTAACGGTTGTTAACCATGTTAACTATAGTTTACGAAAGATAATCTAAGTTTATCTGTCTGTAATAAGCGTTAACAATAGATTTTGTTGATAAACATAGATTCACGTTTGTAAACTATAGTTTACAATCGTAAACTATAGTTAAGAGTTGTTAATCATAGTTTCACAAATCGCGAAACCATATTTATCAGATCGTTAACTATAGTTAACGGTTTGTAAACTATAGTTTACAAATCGTGAAACTATATTTATCAGATAATCTATGTTTTGCAATCGCAAATGATTGTTTTCGGTGTTAAGTATAGTTTACGCTTCTGAAACATAGATTATCGCGTTAACTATGGTTTACAGCTGTAAAATATAGATTAACGTTGTTAACTATAGTTTACAGTCCGTAAACTATAGTTTACAACCGATAAACCTAGTTTATCGACTGTGAAACTGTGTTTAGCTCATTTTTGTGAATTTGGCGTGCCATATACATCTACCTTCTTGTTTGAATAACATTTTTCAATTCGATATTTTTTTTTGTTCAAGAGATGGATAAAAAGATTTGTTTCAGAATAGGGTACATATCTAAATTTCACTGAAGTGGTCTTGTTTAGTTGAAAAGAAGAAATTAAAAAATGTTTGTCCTCAAAAGTATGTGAATCTTAACCTCTTGCTTGATCTAATGCTGAAAAATTATTTTTAAAAAATAGGCCTAAAACTGAAAAATTATGAGATACAAATGGAAATACAAATAATTATACAATACAAATGGAAAAAATCGAATATTGCAATGTTTGACATGCCATACGGGTGTATCTTTATTTACTTGCCATTTTTGAGAACATATTTTTTTTCCTCAAAATCTGCAACATCCTCTTTCAGAATCAAATTGACTGTCGAGAAGCGTGCTAAGAGCATGTTTAAATACCTTGATATCGCTAATTTCTTTATCAATATATGATTTGAACGTAATGATTAATATGAGTTGTAGCTAAAACTGCATATTATGTATCTAAATAGCTCTTTTGTACGGTGTAACTTGCGCGACAAATAATTATTCGTCATTCCGGATTTTAAAAATCTATTTCTGACTGTTTTTACTTGGCTCTTTGTGACTACTTTTACACTTACCCCATTTAGAGTTGCTAATGGTGACGTCAATAATCCTCGCGAGCTAAATCCCGAATTTTCTTACATTTATTTACCTGTTTCAGTGTTTGCCAAATGGATTAGTATCCTAAGTCATCTTATACGTTGTCTTTTTATCAGTAACCAATGTTGGTAAGTATGAATACAAGATATTTCTTATTGTAAAATGCATATAAAGATTATAAAAAAATTTAACTCCGTGCTAACGGACGAAGGGAAAGAAAATATGCACAATGGGGAACCTAAATGTAAAACAAAATTTATTTTTTTAAAGAAATATACATTGAGTGCAGGTCGGTATGTTGTTATGAAGTAAATGAGGTATTTTTCAATTGTTTCTATCCTCGGGCAGTTGGTTGGGTTAATATTTCTAATAAAAACACTTAAGTACAGTATTTATAAATTGAAACATCTGTGAAATCAAATGGTTCAATAGATAGAGATTCATGCATCATAAGTGATGTATTATTTATGGCAGGATATTGTAAAAACGTTAGTTTGTGTATAACCAGGTAATTTATTGTCTGAATTTAATAACAATGACATTATCCAAGGATATAAATAGCAAATTCGATTATAGGCTCCTTAATGTAGGCCTAATCATTAGGATAATGAATTAAGATAATTGATATTAAAGATTGTAGTTATCATTGATTCACGATTAGCCAATTGCATAGGTAGAGAAGAGGGGTTTAAAGTTTCTGTATTAATACAAATCATTTTGAAATTAAGTTATATACATACCCAGCAGGCATTTCAACGTTGATTCAACGTTGAATCAACGTTGCACTTCAACGTTGAATCAACGTTGAATTTTGGTTGCATATGAAAGTTGAGGCAACGTTGAGACATAACGTTTCAACGTCAAATTTCAACGTTGAATAAACGTTGAAAATGGGTTGAATTTTTGGTTGATTTATGGTTGATTTTTGGTTGCAAATGAAAGTTGAGGCAACGTTGAAGCTTCAACGTTGTTTCAACGTCAAATATCAACATTGAACAAAAGTGAACATTGGTTGAAATTAGGTTGAGATTTGGTTGAAATTTTTCAGTTTTACAAACGTTGATATTTGGTTGAAATCACGTTGAATTCATATTACATTTTGCTTTATAAACAAATACATTTCAAATTCTAATAAAAAATTTATTGAAGTTGCGTAATATTTATATAAGTTGTGATCTAGTATCATAATTGTGAGAGAATTTATTTTACACGTTTTTTTTTAAGACAAACACAAATTAGGATTCAATCACTGAATCTCAAAAATCACTGCTTGACAAAATTTATATTCCTAGTGAAAAGTGGGTCACAGTAATCACATCCAGGTCCTTCAAAGTACGCGTCTGCCTTACACTACTAAGTTCCACAAAGTGGCGGATCCATTGATTTTAATCAAGCATATAGTTAAGTCCAACGAATGAAAGAAATGAACAGGAGAATCCACCCTCTAAAGCAAAAGCCTATTGATAAAAGAAATAAAGAAGTTAAAGCCATTTGTTCGATAAAATGTATGTAACACGTTATTTCAAATGATAAAAATAAATATACATGAATGATTTAAGAAAATCAGACAAAGAAATATATTCCGGTACTTGGATTAAATTCACATGATTAAAAGAATTATAGTTGACTTCATGTTAAAATTCGTATGAGTATGCTTATAAATAATCATTACTAAAGAAAAATGTTATAGACATACATATACATAGTGTACTTACAAAATGTTGCATTCCTTTGTTCAATTTTCACGGGCGAAGAATCTGATGCAATCAAGGCTGACTATACAATCAATTCCCTGCACCACTGGTTGATTGAACCTTACGACGAACTACAATTAGTTAAATTGTATAATATATTAGAATATTAGCTTATATTTCATAACCAAATGAATATCAACAAAACATATAATACACTAACTAAGGATGTGCATTTCACGCAGATTTCAAATATACTAATAAAACAAGAATTAAATGATGAACAGATACTTAAAAAAACTTAATTTCTTAAATTCATGAAAAGGAAATAATACTTACTGAGCAGAAGTTGATATTCCAGCCTTAATCCTTGTGTATATAGCTTGAAAAACACATTAAATATGAACAGCAAGGAAACGCGCACTTCTTGTCCATCAGTTAAATTCAAATTTTGACCTAGATAAGCATGAGCAAACAGCTATACTCTGCCCAGCGAGAAAATTGCATAACAAGGTTATCCTGACACTGAAACTGACCAACTAAGCGAGAGGCACTCCTTATCTGATATCTCGAAGGTTTTGGGGGAGTGGATCTTAAGTAATGCAACTTGACCGGGGTTAATTGTCAGTGTGAAAATTCTCATGTGTTTATTTGAATTTTTTTTTATATTTTGTGAAAAGAATGATTATAGAATTAATACACACATTAAATAAAATAAGACTTCTTAAATTCGCTCTGTATACGTATAATCTGCGCAAGAGTATACGGCACGGATCCATACGAGTCTGATTTAAAGAACATTAATTAATTCGAAATAATTATTTTTATTAATTCTAGAGTAACATGGAATTACAGTGAGATGTTGGATAAAGATGTTATTATTTATTAAAAGCTTATATTTAACATATTTTATAAATATGTCAAAAAAATAGCATTCACAATTTATTTAAAAAAAACCTTTTTTGAAAAATAATTATAATGAAGCGTTAAAGCCATATATGGCGTATGTACAATGAAAATTATTAGACTAAAATTATAAGAACTTATTATTTGTATCATTACTTTATATAAAGATAGAACTTTTCCGTAAATTACAAAATCCAAGTCAATTGCGTTATAAAGATATCGCAATTTAATTTGGATTCTCGGAATTTTCTCCGACTCGGAAGAAAATACAAAAGAGTTAAATAACACATAACAGAGAAGATAAAATCGTATTATTAGATGAAACGAGGTGTTCTCCGTGTTTAGAATTGTATGAAAAGCTTTAATTCTAATGTATTAACTATATTTCTTTATTTAATTTTGTATTTTTCAGAAATATATTTTTTTGATCAGTTACGCCATATATGGCTTTAAATGTAGATGCCATGGTTCATATAAACTCATATTTAAAATTTTACAATGGTACTAGCTATTGGCACAACTCTTTTGAGTAAATCAATTTATAATGCATGCGTTTCATTTATTAAGTATGATTATTATATATATAATATCTTCTAACAATGCATACATCTGTGTATATTGCAAAAAATCGCATGGATTAGAATTTAAAGACACCTTTATATTTTGAACTTAAAAGCTAAAGTGCTCAATACTTGTTACCCGTTGTTTCAACGTTAAATTTTCCTAACTTTCCTAAAGTTGAAAATATGTTGCATCTTCCACGTTGTTTCAACATTGAAATCAAAAGACAGTCAACTTTTCATTTTTAAACCTTGTTTTAACTCTACAATATCAGAAAATACTCAACGTTTAAAACATGCTGAATCTTCAACGTTGTTTCAACGTTGAATATCGACGAGCATTCAACGTTAAAAATATGTTGCAGCTTCAACGTTGTTTCTACTTTGAAATATTAACGAACATTCAACGTTGAGAATATGTTGCAGCTTCAACGTTGTTTCAACGTTGAACTATCGACGAACATTCAACGTTGAAAATATGTTGCAGCCTCAACGTTGTTCCAACGTCGAAATATCGACGAACGTTCAACGTTGAAAATATGTTGCAGCGTCAACGTTGTTTCAACGTTGAAAAAAGGTTGAGGATTCAACGTTGAATCCTCAACGTTGAAACAACGTTGAAATATAGTTGATCAACGTTGCAACCTATATTCCACCTCCTTTCAACGTTGAAACAACGTTGCGTGCCTGCTGGGTACATGTATTGGTTGACCAATATTATAATTACAATATATTGTCGCGATTATATCATAACCCAGACATAGACAATTTCGTTGTAATTTTAAAATCATTTTATATTTGATAGTTTTATCTGATTGAAGAGAGTTTTGGGTTCTCACTGGACATTAGGTTCAATCACAGTACTCAAGAGTTACACATAGGACTGAATCAAATTTTGTCAAACTCACACACTGTCTTGTAGCGATTTGTCAAGGAAATCTTATGATTATCATGATCCATGCATTTTTAATCACACCTATTTATGTACTCGGATTTGTGTGCTATTTTTTTTCTTAAAACAAAAAAGTACAACAGAGTGTAAAATAGTACGATCTATCTAAAAAACTATAATGTACACCAAGATATAAACAGATTTAGTTCTGTGTAAAAACCAAGACATGCAGTCCTACAGGACACACAGTGACTTAAATTGTCCAGTGGATTTAGCAAAAGGCATAAAAAGACTGTCAACTATAAAATATTCATAATTTTCAATGCAAAATGCAGAGTGGTTGCCATCACACTGCGAACCTCAAATATTATATATGATTGCATTGAGTCAAATTTCAAGGAAGAAATTGAAAACGTGTAATCTAATTAAAATGAGATGTTAGATCCGCTTGATTACTGCCTACAGTGTAGAGAGTGTGCGAGCGGATCTTACATCTAATTTTAGTTAGATTGAAACATTGCTATTGCAGTTGCTATTTTAAAGCATATTTAGAAGAAAAACTTGTAATATACATGTATAACAGTATTAAAAGAAAACTTTTCTTTAGAAAAAGCAACAAAATTACTATAAATATAAATTTATTAAAAACCTAAGTCCTTTGAATTTTTTTTTTAAATCATAAGAATTGGGGGGGACGGGGTTAGACCCACACATACATGTGTTATAGTGACTAAGTTATATACATTACATTTTTTTTTTTTTTTTTTTTTTTTTAATACATTTTTACACTATGAAATATGGTGACTTATGCTATTTAATTTCTTAATACTATTATGGTTACTTTTTGACATTACCAGATAACCTAACTGAGATTGTATAACTGATGGAAAACCTAAGTCTTACTGCTTTTATAATATCAATTCTTTAATATATTGAATTCCACCAAAAAAAAAACCCATTAGGCTAAATAAATTTTATTTTCTGGTTCTCAGGCCAATTTAGATGCAAAAGGGAGACTGATTTTAATCATTTAGTGGCGATAAAGTGGTTGAGGGAGGTATTTTTCTAATTTCCGAATTTTCTATAAAACAATGATAAAAATTCTTTGTTCTTAGATATACTTCCCATGTCTGATCAATAGGTTTGAGTTGCTTATCAATGTTTGCACAATGTAGGCAATATCTTTTAATGTATTTTTTAATCAAGTAGCCTACTCTCTTTGAATATGGCTAACAGAAGTGATATTGGACTATTAAAGTTAAACTAAAAGAAATTGAGGGAAGAACTTTTTTTCTCTGGATTGGTCTCTGCATTACCAACCTTTTATTTTATAAAAAATATGATAAAATTTGAAATGCACCTCAAAACCCTTCCAACTGGGCCTGAGAACCTTAAATTCAATTTTATTTGGCCTCATTGATATAAATTAAAATAAGCTTGTAACGAAGTTCTGAGGATGGAGGATTTTCTCTAAAGCAGAATTTATTATACTCATTAAGTTTACAATATACCTTTAAGTGGGGAATAAAAATCACTTCACAGTAAGGGTCAGTTTGTTATAACCATGTTCGCTATAAGCATGTTTTACTGTATGTCTATTATACTATTTTTCAAAATTATTTTTTAAGTCCTTTTCTACAAGACCTAGATAAAATATTAAATGAATAATTATGATGTGCTTTGGGAAAAAGTCTGACTGTCATTGCTTTGAAAACATAATATTCCGTTAATAATTTTCCCTCAGGATATTATGCTTGTCATGCATGTGGGAGAAAATGTTGTATAAGCAGATATTTCCAATATTTAGGATATTCACTTCTATACATGCAATTTATACCATTCAGTTTATACCTGTGTTAATTTTGTTGTATAACTAACATATAAAGTATAATAAACCATGATGTACCAATTAAAGGTTGGTCACACCAAACACACAGGGTGGCTTACAAAATTTAAACTAGAGTTAATTAATAATTATGATAAATTATCAATTTTAATTTTCTACAGTTATAAAACCTAATTAACACACAATGGGAGAGAAAAGGGAAATGTTCTAGCTTGCTTTAAATAAAATATTAATGCTAGATGAATGCAGTAACAGTAACAGATGAACATTTATAGCCCATGGGTCTGATCTCAGTGTCTCAAATACATGTACCACAGGAGTCTGAAGCTTTTATTGTCATAAAAAATATATGATTTTTTTTAAATCTGGAAAACAATCCCACCCTCAAATAATGATTTTGTCTTTTTTATTTGAGGGTGGGAATTTTTTTTCCCATATTTTTAGCTCACCTGAGCCGAAGGCTCAAGTGAGCTTTTCTGATCACATTTTGTCCGGCGTCAGTCTGTCTGTCTGTCCGTCTGTCTGTCTGTCCATCTGTCTGTAAACTTTTCACATTTTCGACTTCATCTCAAGAACCCCTGGGCCAATTTCAACCAAACTTGCCACAAAGCATCCTTGGGTGAAGGGGATTCAAGTTTGTTCAAATGAAAGGCAACGCCCTCATTCAAGGGGAGATAATTGGGAATTAATGAAAATTTGGTGGTATGCTTTAAAAATCTTCCTCTCAAGAACCACTGTGCCAGGAAAGTTGAAACTTATGGGGAAACATCCTCAGGTAGTGTAGATTCAAGTTTGTTCAAATCATGACCCCCGGGGGTAGGGCGGGGCCAAAATGGCCGACCAAAGTTTTACATAGAAATATATAGGAAAATTCTTTAAAAATCTTCTTCTCAAGAATGACAAAGCCATAATTCATCATATTTATATGGAAGCATCCTCAGGTAGTGTAGATTAAAGATTGTTCAAATCATGACCCCCGGGGGTAGGGAGGGGCCAAAATGGCCGACCAAAGTTTTACATAGAAATATATAGGAAAATTCTTTAAAAATCTTCTTCTCAAGAATAGCCAAGCCATAATTCATATTTATATGGAAGCATCCTCAGGTAGTGTAGATTCAAGTTTGTTCAATCATGACTCCCCCGCGGGTCGGGCGGGGTCACAATGGCCGACCAAAGTGTTACATTGTAATATATAGAAAAATTTTTTAAACATCTTCTTCTCATGAACAGCCAAGCCATAATTAATCATATTTATATGGAAGCATCCTCAGGTAGTGTAGATTCAAGTTTGTTCAAATCATAACCCCCGGGGGTAGGGCGGGGCCACAATGGCCGACCAAAGTTTAACATAGAAATATATATGAAAATTCTTTAAGAATCTTCTTCTCAAGAATAGCCAAGCCATAATTGATCATATTTATGTGGAAGCATCCTCAGGTAGTGTAGATTCAAGTTTGTCCAAATCCTGACCCCCGGGGGTAGGGCGGGGCCAAAATGGCCTATCAAAGTTTTACATAGAAATATATAGGAAAATTCTTTAAAAATCTTCTTCTCATGAACAGCCAAGCCATATTTGATCATATTTATATGGAAGCATTCTCAGGTAGTGTAGATTCAAGTTTGTTAGCTCACCTGAGCTGAAAGCTCAAGTGAGCTTTTCTGATCACATTTTGTCCGGCGTCCGTCTGTCTGTCTGTCCGTCTGTCTGTCTGTCTGTCTGTAAACTTTTCACATTTTCGACTTCTTCTCAAGAACCGCTGGGCCAATTTCAACCAAACTTTCCACAAAGTATCATTTGGTGAAGGGGATTCAAGTTTGTTCAAATGAAGGGCCAGGCCCTCATTCAAGGGGAGATAATTGGGAATTAATGAGAATTTGGTGGCATATTTTAAAAATCTTCCTCTCAAGAACCACTGTGCCAGGAAAGATGAAACTTATGGAGAAACATCCTCAGGTAGTGTAGATTCAAGTTTGTTCAAATCATGACCCCCGGGGGTAGGGCGGGTCCACAATGGCTGACCAAAGTTTTACATAGAAATATATAGGAAAATTCTTTAAAAATCTTCTTCTCAAGAATGACAAAGCCATAATTCATCATATTTATATGGAAGCATCCTCAGGTAGTGTAGATTCAAGTTTGTTCAAATCATGACCCCCGGGGGTAGGGCGGGTCCACAATGGCCGACCAAAGTTTTACATAGAAATATATAGGAAAATTCTTTAAAAATCTTCCTCTCAAGAATGACGAAGCCATAATTCATCATATTTATTTGGAAGCATGCTCAGGTAGTGTAGATTCAAGTTTGTTCAAATCATGACCCCCGGGGGTAGGGCGGGGCCAAAATGGCCTATCAAAGTTTTAAATAGAATTATATAGGAAAATTCTTTAAAAATCTTCTTCCCAAGAATGACAAAGCCATAATTCATCATATTTATAAGGTAGCATGCTCAGGTAGTGTAGATTCAAGTTTGTTCAAATCATGACCCCCGGGGGTAGGGCGGGGCCAAAATGGCCTATCAAAGTTTTACATAGAAATATATAGGAAAATTCTTTAAAAATCTTCTTCTCAAGAATGACAAAGCCATAATTCATCATATATATATGGAAGCATGCTCAGGTAGTGTAGTTTCAAGTTTGTTCAAATCATGACCCCCCGGGGTACGGCGGGGCCAAAATGGCCGACCAAAGTTTTTCATAGAAATATATAGGAAAATTCTTTAAACATCTTCTTCTCAAGAATGACAAAGCCATAATTCATCATATTTATATGGAAGCATGCTCAAGTAGTGTAGATTCAAATTTGTTCAAATCATGACCCCCAGGAGTAGGGCGGGGCCAAAATGGCCGACCAAAGTTTTTAAAGATATATATAGGAAAATTCTTTAAAAATCATTTTCTAAGAAATAGCAAATCCATGGTCATGGGACTACTTTTGGATTTAAACTTTACAATAAAAAGCTATTTTCTACTTTTTCCTACCCTTAGTGCTCAGGTGAGTGATGTGGCCCATGGGCCTCTTGTTTAAATCATGACCCCCGGGGGTAGGGCGGGGCCAAAATGGCCGACCATAGTTTTACATAGAAATATATAGGAAAATTCTTTAAAAATCTTCTTCTCAAGAATAGCCAAGCCATGATTGATCATATTTATAGGGAAGCATCCTCAGATAGTGTAGATTCAAATTTGTTCAAATCATGACCCGGGGGGGGGGGGTAGGGCGGGGCCACAATGGCCGACCAAAGGTGCTCAGGTGAGCGATGTGGCCCATGGGCCTCTTGTTTTAATGATAAAATCTTCAGACTCTCATGCAAATACTGAGCTATTATTTCAATGTTTTTCCCTGCCCCATCAAGTTTGAGATAATCAATTAAGTTGATCGCCTGTAAACTTTATTTTAAATACTCAAGATAAAGGGTGCAAAGCAAAAAGTTTAATTAATTGCTTATAGGAAATTTTGAAGAATAGTACATTATTCACATTACTTAATCTGATGTAATGAACTAATTAATCTTTTTAAAGATACAATGTTTACAGGTTTATAAGGAGGTCATGGGTAGTATAATCTTTGATAAGACAACCATTAATTTTTAATGTATATGTACTTATTTGCAACAAAGGTAATGTTTAAATATATATTATTCATTGCAAAAAAACAAAAGAGGCAACACTGTATCAAATCAATGTTCAAGGACATATTCAACCTCTCATTATCGAAAGAATTACGTAACATAGTGTGTTGGATTGCTCTCTATTGCCCTACTTCAACCAAAAAAAAATATGCCCGCAGCAGCTGCACTTTGTGGGTATGGGGATAAAAACATTGCATCTTGAAATGTTAAGGTTAATGTATTCAATGTATAACAACCATATTTAGTAACTAATAAATGAAGGGTCCAATATTTTTAATCATAATAAGATTTTGAAGGTGTTACCAAATAAAAACAATCCACCAAAGGAATTTACAAAATTCTGATTATTGTCCAATTAATTGCACCTTAAATTTTACATTGACCCCGCCTCCCATATTGTTGTAAATGGCAAAGTCCATGTCTTGCACTTGGAGACCTGAAAAAAAGTGTCAGATCAAAAAGTAAAATAGGAGGTACACAATGCATTATGTAATAAAGAATCTGTGAAAGTATCATTAAATTTTATTCAGTGGTAGAGGGGGAGTTGGGGATAAGAGATAGTAATAGTCACCATTCTATACTATAGAAAAAATGACAGTGCCCATGTTTTGCTCTTTGAAATCCAAAAAACTGGTCCGATCAATAAGTAAAATAAAAAGTGCACATAAGCACTTTATAACAAGGATTCTATGAAAGTCTCATTAAATTTCATTCAGTGGTAAAAGAGGAGTTGCAGATAAAAGATGCCACCCCAAAGCGTAACAGACAGACATGCAGACAAACGGATGGAAAGACAGACAGGTGGACATACAGACAGACATCCTGATCACTATATACCTCTCTCTTTTCAAGTGGGGGTATAATAAATCCTGGATCTACAGGCATTATGCTGCTTATATAACTATATAAAATTGACTTGATGCATAATTGTGTATTCTCTGGCTATGTTTCATTCATTTACCTTAAGGATCAATATTGTTTTTCTCTGTTGCTAACTAAACAAACCCAGTGAAGACCGTGCAGGTGGTATATGATAAAATAGCAAGGAATGGGCCTAACGGAGCTCAGAGACCTCTGTCTTTATTGTAGCCTTGTTATGCCAGTCTGTCAAACCTTTGTTTCTAAGCAATAAGATAAGGAGAAAAGTTTGCAGGGAAATCAATTGAACTTTTCTTACAGCCAATATTGGCTTCTGTCAGTTAAAAGAAATGACAGCGAAGTTTGATTAGAAATGTTGAATTTACTAAGTTAGGTGCCAGGTCATTTGCCTTATTAAATGTCAGACTTGGTGCATTTCTGTTTGTTTTATCTATTGACTTTTTCGAAAGTGTTAAAAAAAAACTAATATAAATGTACACTTTTTTTTTCAAAAAGTAAATCTATAAGCACATAAAGTTTAAATCCTTTTTTGTTATGCTGAAAACTTTTTTCTGTACAAAAAAATTTTAGTGAGAGGTTGTTTCAATAAATTATTAAAGTTCTTAATTGGAATGATGTTAGTTTGATTTCATGTAGTAAAGATCAATTTAATCAGCTTTCTTTTTTTCTTGAAATGCAAAAAAAGTTACAATGACCTTGATATTTGAATTAGATTTCAGAATGATTTTGATACCCCTTAAACAAAGTTTTATACTAAGGATAATCTTGCTCACAGGTATTATCATGAATAACTTTCTCTCCAATCATGTTTTTGACTAAATGATAGAGAGTTTGTATTGATTAAAGTCATGTAAAGGTTGATTATGACTAGAAAATATGTCATGACCCTGAAACGTCAGGTCATTTTGAGGTTAAGGTCACAGGAATTTTAATTTTGATTACTCATAACTTTGTAAGTGAGATTATCTTGAACACATACACTGTACCTTGAACAAAGAAAGCTAAATACAGTATGATGGTGTAATGAATCAATCAACCAATGTCAACATCATTGGTCAAAGTTTTGTTTCCAATGCATATTGAAATACAACAAAAGTGTTGAAATAACATCATATATAAATGAGATAAATTGATTGGATATAATCTATAGAGTTAATATAATCTATAAATTTAATTTTGAAAAGAAAGAGGGTGTCCTGACTATTGTCACTTAATATTCAGAAGAAAAAATTTGGTCCAGCTCATGACATTTGTAAAGCAAAACCTCTAGAGAATCTTGACTCAGAGTTTGCTTTCCAGAGATATCATGAAGAATTTATACACTTGTTGAAGTTCAAGTGTGTAAATGTTTGTAATACTGTAGAACTCTCAGTTGCAAATTTTAAATCTGCATGTTTTGAATGTTCAAGGGGTATTTGTTCAGTTTATAAGGACGGGCTAGTATTATTTGTAGTGAAACTTCTCTTATCACTTGATATATTGGTAAATATTTTACATTGAAACCACCAGACCTAAATAAGGAAGTTGAATCAAGATTTTTTTTTAATGCATGCAATGTAGGCCAGTGTTCAAGTCTGAAAAGACTTCACAATACCCGGGGGGGGGGGCATGATAATTCTTGTACCCAGAACTCAGATAGATATATATTCATTTTGTTCATTATCACATTTGTGAAGATTTTGTTTTTGTTCAAGCGTGTAAATCAAAAGGAGTTCAAGTAGTACATGTATAGTTATAAAGATCTTGATTACATTTTTAAGTGTTTCATTTAGGATACATTGTAATTGGAAAACACATGTTTTAAATTCCAAATCATAATGGAAAAGATTTTTTTTTCATTGTAACAAGTAAAATTTTTTTTTTTAAATTGAATTTTTTTTTATAGTTATAACAATTACTGTTTAATAGGAGTGTTTTAATCCCCATTGTATTCCCTTCCCCACTCCATATAGGAAAGGCTCTCATTCTTTTCTGTGTTCTATTTTTAGTATTCAAAGTATTATATCTCATTAGTCACAATTCCATTAAAAATGATTTAGTTTGTGCTTTAAATTCAGATTTGTGTTTTTTTTTTTTTTTGTCCTTTAGTGATCTATTCCCTGACAAAAACAATTTGTCCATCTCTTTAAGAAATTCATGTGCATTACGGATGTCATTCTCTGCAATTCGGTCTTAAAAGCAATTAATTGATTTTTGTCTGCTGTTAATTTTAAGACTGGGATTTTTTTGTCTGCTATAAGCCACTTCTTTTAGGTGTGAAGTCCTTAACACGGCATTGTTCAGGTGAGATTTATGTATTTTTTGCATGGCTGATACCTGGCTTATATGTACCTGGCAATTTGTCCGTATTTTGGCAAAATAAAACCTTTTTTACCCTTATAGTATGTACTAGAAGATGGTAAACTGGCTGCTTGCTTGGGCTAAGTATGTTTAGTGTTTATGACTTTAATTCATTATTGATTAAATTACAGAGATACAAATAGGAACAGATGTTTGAATAACTCAGCTTTGCAGCTTCTGGACACTTGGGTATATACTTAGTTATACATGAACTGCACAAGTTACATTTAAAATTATTTATGCTTCTTTATAGTTTTTCATGACAAGATATGAGATACTCTAATAATATTATCGTACTGATAGTTGTTACAGCAATTTGTCTCGATATCAGCTTTTTTATATACCCAGAAACACTTAGCAGTTTTTTTAAAAGCACTAAACTATTGAAGGTTCTAAAGTAATAACATTTTTATGCAATAACAGGAAAATAAAGTTTTTGTGAATGAAAAGATGAATTTTTAGTATATTACAGTAAAACTTGTATATTCCGGATGTTGTGTATTCTGAAGTCTTGCCTAACATGATGCAAACTTCAAGTATCTTTCAGTACTTTATCATTTTTTTGAAATATTGCCTATTTGGAACCAATGCTGGCTGCAAGGATTAGACAAGTGTACTTTGAAAGGAAACATCTTTCAGGGAAAAATGAGTTAATGTCTTCAAGGACAAGGACTTTCTAATCAGATTTTAATCTGACTGGCTTTTATTGCCAGGAGAAAAGTAATACAGTGTAAATAATACTGTTCTTTTAATCAGTAGAGCAATGGCATAAAGGTTAAAGGTTTAAGGTATAAATCCTATTGACTTAAAATGTTCATTTTCTAACTTTAATTTGAATTGCTAAAAAAAAAAAAACAAGCACACCCCCCCCCCCAAAAAAAGAACTACATACTGTGAAATCACTTTTTTGGAAGGGGGAGGGGGGGGGGTAATTTTCATTGATTTTGTGGTAAAGAAGAGTCTGACCAAAAAATTCATGTGTCCCGAAGAAATATATGAAATTTTATATAATGATACAAGTCAATTCTTTACACACAAAATCAAATCCATTTGAAATATTATTTTTTCCTCAAACCACAAAATTCTGACTCCATGAAATAAATGATTTACCTGAAATTGTTTCTATTCAATTTTTAATAAGACTTGAAATATTGATTTTAATTTATTATGGCTGTGCCCTGTCAGAATTTATCTAAAATTGACACAGTCTATAGATATGATTTATTTAAAGAACCACACAGCTAGGTATGGAAACATAGTGACATTTAAACTCAAAATGTTTTCTTAGCACAAATTAGTACCAAAATCCAGACCTGAGAGAAATCTTTAAAGGTAATGCTTATACAAGTAATACAATCATAATAGGTTATTGTGTATCAGACCAATGAGCCCTTTTAGACCAATTATTGAATTATACATGTATAATGCTACGAGTAAATGGCGCTGTTCAAATTCAGTTTTAAACGCAGCGATGCAGTGTAAAATGGAGATTGGGGTGCGATGACTTTATAGTCAGAACATGGACAAGTTTTTTCTGGTCTTATAAAAGTACACTGAAGAAAAGTTGAAATACAATAGTGCACAGAGGCCCTTTAATGTTGTGCACAAGTGCTATGAACTATTGTGCGATTAAGTTGCGATCCACAGTGATATATTTAGACAATACAGGGCCATTTAAACGTGTTTGGCTTTATGTATTAATAAATTGTTGTATTTCGTTTGGATGTTTTGGCTGTCTCCTAGTGCAACTATGCAGTCAGGGGACGATCTAGAACTCCTAGTGTGATTTTACGCTACTCCATGTGATGGTTTGCTTTCCTTTGGGTCAGTATTTGTTATATTGTGTCTAGATGTTACACTTTAACCATAATTGTCGGTTTCCTAGCTATTTGAGATGTTTGTTCATGTAACTTTTGTGGGGGTTTTCCAGTGGTTAATTAAGTTATGCATAGTGTTAATTTGATGATATAATACCACTTTACCTTAATAAAGTGCAATATTTAAAACAATTTGCTTCTCAATTACAATATTTGTTATTTTTATACCAAAATAATTAAAATGTTGAATATTTACAATGCCAGTATTTGTAATTTTTAACTATTTGATTAACAACTTTTAAAAGTGATTGGTAACATAATGTAAAGGGAACCAGCTAGTGCAGTCAGTGATAATTTTCCAGAAAAATATAGACCTGCTAATTTTTGTATGAACTTGAAGTAGTTGGGGGTGGGGGTGCAAGGATTAGAAAATTCGATCTTTATTGATTGAGTTTCACT
>NW_026926858.1:0-29737 GCF_032062105.1 Saccostrea cuccullata | reverse complement strand
TCTTTGATTAAATGGAGTCGTCTACCCGAAGTATTCATATAAACAATATTGCTCTTATGTATGCGATATTTAATTTATGCGGCATAATGTTTACACATTATTTTAGTGCGACGTTTAGGAATTCAACTTTGATATATCAAAGTGTATAAGTCGTCTAAAACATATCAGAAAAGTATTTTTTCACCAGAGATTGTTGTCATTATTAAATTGCCAAACCTTGAAGAAGGATATGTAGATAACGAACAGTACACAATCTCAAAGTCCATTAAACAATACAAAATAAGAGAAGAGCAAACACGGACCACAGAAATATCAGAGGTGGGATCAGGTGCCATGGAAGAGTGAGCATCCCCTGCCGACCGGTCACACCCGCCGTGTGCTCCTTGTCATGATCAGGAAATAACGGAAAAAATCCTTCGTCAATTCAGTGTATTAACTAGAGGTACTGTGAGCAATGAGCTCACTAAATAATACCAGAATATACTAGTAATGGGAGTATCCATGTTTTGCTCTGGAAAATCTAAAATATATGTCAGATCAAAAATGAAATAGGAGGTCACAATGGCAATATATAATAAAGATTCTGTGAAAGTTTCATTAAATTTCCTTCATTGGTAAGAGAAGGGTACCCCAAAGCGTAACAGACGGATGGACGGACAGACGGACGGAATTAACGATTACTATATACCCTCCCGCTTTTCAAGCGGGGGGTATAATAATGGACTAACAATAAGTATGAAAAACGTCAGTCAGGATTTGACTCAATGATAAACTGTATTTGCTGACATGGTCATTGTACCGACCATAAAACTTACGAAATGATGGCTTTGAACGAGACTTAGTCTAGTATTTGAAGTAATTGTGTTTGTTCAACATTTTAGTTGCATGTCTGTATAATTATTTTGCATGTTGACATAATTTACGTGGCATGTTCACATAAAATAGTTTCATTTCTTCATGATTAACTCTCATGTTGACATAATCATCTTACTTGTTCACATGATTATCTTGCGTGTTAACATAAGTCAACCGCATCTTTTCATAATTATATGTTAAATCTTGCATCTACGATATAGATACGGGCTTACGTTCGTAATATTTACCATATTACATGTAAGATAAGATTTTCATACAAGATTTGTAACTTGCATGTCAACCAGGGATGGCAATTTTCAATTAATATATATAAATCCTAAAAAAAAAATAAGAAAAGTAGAGGAAATTCGGATTAGCAAACATCCATTTTATTTAAATTATCCATGTCAATTTGGTAATTTTATCTTATAGGCTCTATGTGGTAGTATCTATTTATGCAAAAAAAACATTCAATCACTTAAATAACAAGTAGGGATCACATGATTGGAAAGGGTAAATTTTTTTATTCTTAATGTTCAGCAAAGGGTATTGACCTTGACCTGACCTTGCCTCTAATATAAAACGGTCAAATTTAATCTCACTGATTCCATCACTTAGTGATATTGTCCTCTTGACTCTGTGAACATTCTCATAAATTTATAAATACAAAAAATGTAATCCTACCTTCAATTGAAATAAATTTTAATAAGTGTAATAAGTCAAAATATAATATTACATGTATTCCTGCATGTAACATCCTCTTGGCCTTATTAGGTCACCTGAGTCACTCAGGTGACCTATTGCTATCCGTTTTCGTCCGTCGTCGTCCGTCGTGTGTCGTGTATCGTGTGTCGTGTGTTAACATTTGAACATTTTCAGCTTCTTCTCTGAAACCATTGAACCAATTTCAACCAAATTTGGTATACAGCATCTATGGGTGAAGGGGAACAAAAATTGTGAATTTCATTGTCTCTGCCCCCCTGGGACCTGAGGGGTGGGGCCAAAATGACTAAAATTAGTGCAATCTTTAAAAATCTTCTTTTTTACTCCTGGACATCAAGCAGGCTAACTGTTGACATGAATGTAATAATCATTGAGTCCTCTACCAAAATTGTGAAATTCATGGCCCCAGGGTCAGGGGTTCTAGTGCTAGGGCGGGGCTAAATAGGTTATGAAGTGAAAATGCATTATTTCTTTAAAAATCTTTTCTCTGCTCCTGGGTATTAAATAAACTAACTAAGTACATAGTTATGATAAGCAAGAGTGCCCCTTTCAAATTTGTGAATTTCATGGCCCCAGGGTCAGGGGTTCTGGTGTTAGGGCGGGGCTCTATTGATTATATAGTGCTTGAATCTCTGGGGGGTGGGGCTAGTTATGATGAGCAAGAGTGCCTATTTCAAATTTGTGAAAAGGGTCAGGGGTTCTGGTGTTAAGGCGGGGCTCTATTGATTATATAGTGAAAATGCATTGAATCTCTGAAAATCTTCTTCTCTGCTCCGATAGTTAGATTAAATTTGTGAATTTCTTGGCCCCAGGATCAGGGGTTCCAGTGCTAGGGCGGGGCTATATAGATACATGAAAATGCATTATTTAAAAAAAAATTCTCCTCTGATCCTGAGTATTAAATAAACTAACTAAGTACATAGTTATAATGAGCAAGAGTGCCTCTTCCAAATATGTTAATTTCATGGCCCCTATATCAGGGGTTTAGCTATTTGGTGTAAGGAGAGGGAGGCTCTACATTACATTAATTCTTTGAAAATCTTTTCCTTTGCTCCTGGGTATTATGCCAATGATCTAAGTATATATATATATATATATATATATATATATATATATATATATATATATATATATATATATATATATATATATATATATATATATATATATATATATATATTTATGAAGGAAAGGTGCATCTAGCAAAATGGTTAATTTCATGCCCCCCCCCCTGGGTCAGGGGTATCGGGGTGGGGGGGGGTATACATAGTCTGAAAATAAATGATGATGCTTTGAAATCTACTCATTAGTATCAATCAACCATATTTGATGAAATAACATTTATGATGATAAAATTTTGAAATATGTGGCCCCAGGGTCTATGGTTTCTGTGGGGTGGGGTGCACAATTGCATGGTTTAGAATGGAAGTGCATTTTTTTCTTAGTTACTCTGATCTACTTATGGGTGTTAAGTGACTATCTAGTAAGCATTGCTAAGTGTATAATTATGATAAGCAGTAGTGCCTCTTTGCAAAATTGTGAATTTCATGGCCTCGGTTTAAAACACAAACTAAATTCAATTGTTGGAAAGTTGTTACATGAAACTCAGGTGACCTATAAGGCCCGTACGCCTCTTGTTTATTTTAGGGGAGCTTAACATTTAGGAATAATTATGCCGATAATTTTTGATAGGAATAACCGATTCATCGGTCGGAACGTCTTGCGGTTAACCGCGATTGGCAATTCTTTATTCCATTGCCATCCCCCTAATGTCAACATAATTATCTTTCATGTAGACAAAAGTATCTTGCATGTTGAAATAATTTTGGTGCATGTTAACATTTCTTATCTTGCATTTAGGCGGCAGAAATATGCTACTTTGTATTGTAAAAAAGATTAAGCAATTTTGTAAAAAATGAATAGTACTTTTTGGGCCTAAGCGAGACTCGCTGTGCAATACTTCCGGTGAAAAACATTTGTCACATGTGCATACTGTATACAGGGAAATTTTCGTCCCTGTTTTATTTTCACCCCTTTCGCCCTTTCCTCATTTGGACGAATTTAAAACGGGGCGAAATGAAATAATACAGTATAATTTCTTTTATAAAGCTATGATTGGGCGAATTCAAAACGGGGCAAAATCGTTTGCAAGTGTGAATGGGCGAAAATTAAACGGGGCGAAAATAACCCTGTATACAGTATATTGTGGTATCATGTTAAGTTTCGTTTCCAATCGTTTTTTTTTTCAAAATGGCATGGACAACCTTAACCTCTTAAACTCAACAAAAAGTGGCTGCATCATATCAAAAAGGAATATATGTCTAGATTTTGAATGTTCTTACAAACCTAAAAATTCCACGAGAATAGGTCAAGCTTTGGGTGTTTTTCAGGGAACCTACGTGCATAAATTCGGTAAAAAAATTGGAAAAATAAACCTAAGAATATAAAGACACTCTTGCGCTGCAAAGGAAAAAAATTATCATTACTTAAAAACCATACTTAATATTTTAACGGATCAATTTTAACATAATAAAAATAATTGATTTCTGATATGGAAAATTTGAATTCAATCAGCCTTAAGAATCTTTTTCATCAATATTGCCTCTACAGTTACAGAACATAATTTATTTATGATTCTAGATGAAACAACAGTACCTTTAGAATCTTCAACCAAAGCTGTTACAACAAATACACAGTCCACTGATAGTCTAACAACAGTGATAACAACAGATAATACAGAATCCTCAGTACCTTTAGAATCTTCAACCAAAGCTGTTACAACAAATACACAGTCCACTGATGGTCTAACAACACTGATAACAACAGATAATACAGATTCCACTGCCTTCACAATCTTCAACCCAAACTGTTACAACAAATACACTGTCTACTGAGAGTTTAACAACACTGATAACAACAGAAAATACAGAATCCTCAGTGCCTTCACAATCTACAACCCAAGCTGTTACAACAAATATACCGTCTACTGATCAACCAACAACACTGATAACAACAGAAAATACAGATTCCACAGTGCCTTCACAATCTTCAACCAAAGCTGTTACAACAAATACACCGTCTTCTGATCAACCAACAACACTGATAACAACAGATAATACAGATTCCACAGTGCCTTCACAATCTTCAACCCAAGCTGTTACAACAAATACACCGTCTTCTGATCAACCAACAACACTGATAACAACAGATAATACAGATTCCACAGTGCCTTCACAATCTTCAACCCAAACTGGTACAACAAATACACCGTCTACTGATGGTCAAACAACACTGATAACAACAGATAATACAGAATCTTCGACCCAAGCTGTTTCAACAAATACACCGTCTACTGATCAACCAACAACACTGATAACAACAGATAATAAAGAATCATCAGTGCCTTCACAACATTCAACTCAGGCAGTAACGACAACTACTGCGTTTACTGATGAACTGACAACACAGATTGTAACAGACAACACGGAATCCACGACATCCTCACAACCATCTACCCGATCTGAAGCAACATTAACACAACCCAATGATAACACAATGACAAGTACATCAACGAAAAAAACATCTACAACATTGATGGCAATTTTGACTGGTGACGTCAGCTTGGATTCGAAAACTACATTATTGCCTTCCACTACTTCAACATCAACATCTGGTTTGATCTTACAAACGATGGATAGATATAAGGCCCCATTAATTGGTAGCAGCATTGTTTTTGTATGCGCTATTATTACGATATCTGTTCTCATGTGCTCAAAAAACAGGTAAAAAATCAGATTATATATTAAAACAGTTGAAAATATATATAAAAAAAATATGCTATATCGATAAATATACATTGATCAAATTTGTATGTACGAAATAGACATTGTATTTCTTGTTTGATAGGTGGGTCTAATAACATTTACAAAAACATAAAATCACTGTCTAAATATAAAAATCCTCTTAATGTTTTTTTTTTTCATTTTAGAAAACCTGTCAACACAATTCAAAGAAATGATCAAGGATTCGAATTGGATAAGAGTTCAGAAGGACATATTAGCAACTCTTCAGTTTACAGTCCTTCTGTCTTTCAGTCCTACTGTAGTAGAGGATCTCTTATATCATCTCTTGGGACATACCGACAGGATAACGGTTACACCTTTTACTCCTACAAAAACTCCACTTATTGATTTGAAAATGATTACATTTACAATGTCTTTTGTATATTTACAATTGTAATTTTTATCTCAGACAAATATAAAAATATACTGGTGCATCGATAGACGCGAGTAAAATATCACGTGCTTGGCGGGACAAATAGAGACAGAAGTAGGGTAATTAATTTTAGCATGTGGATTTGCCGAATCACGAGCATGTAAATATAAGGAATAACTGTCAAATGTTTTTTTGACTCATGACGATGATCACTCCATTGGCTTGCGTGATAATTTTATGCATAAACAAAGAACCACGCAGGCCACTCGATTGATCACATCATGAATCCAAACAAGAGGCCCATGGGCCTTATAGGTCACCTGAGCATCATGCAACAACTTTCAAGTGATTGAATTTGGTTCATGTTTTAAGCTAGATGCTATGGCATTCACAATTTTGAAAGAGGCGCCAGTGCTAATCATAGCTATACACTATGCAATTGTTTAGTTTGTTTACTTAATACCGATAAGCAGGGTAGGGGAACAAAAAAGTATGTCAACTAATCAGTAATATTCAGCAAAAATCAGGAGTGTTCCTACCATACATGAACCCCTGATCCTATAGGTCTACACAATGCACAATTTTTGAAAAGGCACACTTACTTATCAAAAATGTTTAATACCAAGGAGCAGATTTCAAACAATTCTTTTTTAGTATATAAGTAAAGCCCCCCTCCCCATTTTGGTATCCCTGACCCAGGGGCCTTGAAATTCACAATTCTAGAAGAGCCCATCATAACTATGTAAATGGTTCATCTGCTTAATACCCAGGAGTAGAGAAAAATATTTCATAGATGTAATGTATTTTAACCATATAATCATTATAGAGCCCCGCCCTAACACCAGAACCTCTGACCCTGGGGCCATGAATTTCACATTTTGGTAGAGGACTCAATGCTGATTACAATCATATCAACAGTTTGACTGCTTGATGTCCGGGAGTAAAGAAGAAGATTTTTAAATATTGCATTAATTTTAGTGGTTTTTGCCCCATCAGGCCCCGGGGGGGGGGGGGGGGGGGGCTGGGACCACAAAATTCACAATTTTTGTTCCCCTTCACCCATAGATGCTGTATGCCAAAATTGGTTGAAATTAATTTAGTGGCTTCAGAAAGAAGGCTGAAAATGTTTAAATGTTAACGCATGAGGCACGAAAGACGACGGACAAAAACAGATAGCAATAGGTCACCTGAATTTACTCAAGTGACCTAAAAAATTGACATTTATTCCTTAAATAAGCTAATTTGTTTGTGTACAATGCAAATTGTTCAGTTCTTTTCCTTTGTAAAACAGACTCATCTCTTCTTTTTGCAGTATATTTATTTTCATCTAGAATCTAGAACATTTACAAAAGAAAGGAGTTTCTTATATTAATTCATTTCTTTCCAAATCTAACCATCAGAAAATAACTGTGTCAAAAGTCAAAAATAAAAAAAAATGTCTTATATACGAGGGTTGATCCAAAAATTCCTGGAATTTCTTTCTAAAATTTTATCGTAATTTGATGAGGGCATATTTATAATATAAAGTCATAATGCAACAATGCTAGAAAAAAATTATTACGTTCCAATTACCGAAAAAGTCATACAAGCTCTCTGAAAATGAATAGTTATAATATCCGGGAGACTTCGACGTAACGTACCTATGTCAAGAACAGTGCGCCAGTCGACGAGGTCTACCAAGGCTTTTAATTTGCCTAGGTGGATAAACACTTAAAGCAGAGCCTCTAAAAGGCGTCCACATCTTTAATCAACGTCCATGGAAGTTCTTCTTTTCATAAATGTCATGTGCCACTGGAAAACCTGTAACTAAATGCATTTTCCCCAAGCCTATTTCAATGAATATTTCCATTTCTAAATTTTTTCTGTATAATAACCCTTTGAAAGAAAGCGGAGTTGATTTCCTGAAAATTTTGCCGGAATGTCAATTAGGCAGGTCGATAGGTCAGCAGCTAAGGAGGCCTAATAAGCATGCAAATCTCGTTTGCATCAGTCTCTGTGTCTGACGCTAAGGAGGCCAAGTATGCATGTATATCTCGTGCTGCTACCTTTGTGTTTGACGTCAGTGTGCGAGGACCATTGAAATTGGCATGGAAGTCCTCGTATAATTTAAATCGATTAGTCTACATTCTTAAATTCTAAGTCCACAATTTTATTTCACAATGAAATGGTAATATAAGGAATCACTGTCTAGTTTTGAGAGTATGCAAGGGACATCAACAATAGTGGGAAACATGGGATAATTTTAGCATAACGGGCTTCGCCCATTATGCAAATTATCCCATGTTTCCCACTATTGTTGATACCCTGGCATACTCTCAAAACTAGACAGTGATTCCTTAATTTAATCGTTTAAGATAGAGTGATCCTAGGATTTTCACAAAACTTATGGCTCAACCAAAATTTGACGTTGTCCAACAAGTTAAAGTTTAACAATAAATCTTCAGTCAATAAACTAAATATCCAGTTATTTCAGTAAAAATTTTGATCAAATGTTTATCAAACATCAAGCAATCGTACAGTGTAATAAAAATGTCAAAATTTTCATTTTAAATACTTTAAAATCACAAATATTCGTGGGGGATTAAATTTCGATAATTTTGTTGTTAACAATTTCCAAAGAAATTTAATCTCACATGAATTTTATATGACTATATATTGAAAAGGCTTACTCTCAAAACAAACTATATTTGATGACAAATCAACGAAATTTTATACCCACGAAGATTTGTGCTTCTACAGTACCACATGGGGTGGTTTTATTCTCATTTCAAGTATTAGGAACAAAAATGATAATAAAGGTGTCAACGTCTCCCCTGCATTTCCAAACAACCGTTTCCATGGCAACTGCCATAGATTTACTATAATAAATATTCAAAACGCATTTTATTTGAAATATTCAACTAGTGTCTATGTTCTCATCAATTTTGTAATTCTCAAAATATGGAGAAATTCTATTAAATTTACGATCAACTTTCTTATATGGAAGTAATTCTTTTAATTTCAAATTGTGAAGTATGATATAGTTGAATGTATAGTTTAATTTATTCAAGGGGTATTTTTTATAAGCTTTCACATGTGTACAAAGCAAACTTGATGCATAATTATACAGTCTAATTATATCATTGAAGAAATTGGCAAGATTTCAGTTCACAAAGGTCAGGACTATATTACATTATATGTATTACTTGTCTTACACTACTGTCTAGTAGTTTTAAGTGTAATATTCATGTGTATAAAGGTATATTTTTGATAAAGACAAATAGTTAGTTTCTTAGATGTATTTTTGAAATATTTTGATTGGTGTACTTTGAATTTAACAATGAAAGATATTTGCTTTATTTGATCTTTGGAAAGAGCACTGCTGCACGTGTTTGTAATTTCTCAAAGTTGACATCTCTCTTTATCCCACGGTATCGATTCTATTAGCTCATAATAGTTATCACTGACAGGTTTATGGTCAGATCGTAGACTGGTTTTTCTTTGAATTAGTTGTGCTTACCCAAATTGTTTCCTTTGTTATAGATTATTATCATTGAGCTTTCCCCAAATTTTACTACTGTATTTGAGTTGTTTTATTTGTTTGTTTATGGAAAGTGGGAGGAGTTGTCAAAAATGAGACGTACGTGCATGAGTGAGTTTGCCTGTAATTAACTCTCACTTTTGGAAATTTTGTGTTAAAACGTTATTTTTGATTTTGTACTTAAATGAATTCTAAACTTTAACCAGGAATTATTATGTCGACAACTTGATTATCGTTTCAGAACAATATAATTACTACATAAGATTTTTCATTTTAGACCATTATACGTGCCTTCAAAATTGTATGTATATTTGTACAATGTATCTTTATCCTAACGACTTAGAATTTGATCAAATTATAGTGCACTTGTTATTTGAAGAATTGTTTACAATTAAAATTTTGGTTTTATTCCACCTAAGGTGCTCGGACACCCCCCTCTCCCCCAAGCATATTACACCACCAATATACCTGCAGTGTATATACCACGGGTTGTGAATGGATAAAATTTTATCAAACAATATTTACTTTGCCTCTGAGGTTCGCTGATAATAAATCATACTTAACCACAATCCAATTGAAGGAGATTTTTTTAGTATATAACAGGATTAGCACTAATTTTATCAATTCAACCTAACGTTTTCTTTTAGAATAAATAAATTACAAATTATACATCAAACTTGACAGAATTTCAGGAAGTATAAAAATTCAAATCCTAGTAGAGACCATTGTAATTCTACACAAGATTTATGCCTTTTTGCTCTCTACCCCAAAGAATGGTCAAAGCTGATTAAGTTTTATCTATAGGACAAGCTGGAATATTCAAAAGGTTATGACAGACAATGCATGAAACAAGAAACCAAGTGAAAAAAGACGAGGTAAAGATCACATAAGTGACAAAATTTGTATTAATATATTCAAGACGCTTCATATTGGGAATCTGGCTGTCATACATTCAATCATGTAATTGTTCAAAAATCATATTAATAACCATATACACTGTACATGTAGGAATAAACATACTAGATCATAAATATTGTTTTATTCTATACAATCAGATTCCTCCATGTTACAAAGAGATAATCAAATGACACCCAGTCTGTATACAGTAATATTTAGTATAACTACATTTGATGCGTTAGAAATTCATTTGATTTAGGGTGCTTATTCAAATCATAACAAATTAACGAAAATAAAAAACAAATTCATGATAAAAACAGAAATATTATATCACAGAATATTGACCCGTTTTTTATCAAATAATATCGAAAAAAGTCTATAACATATTTCTTCCTGGCATTTTTCAAATTTTCAATGTTTCTGTTCAAGTGTCAAGGGGCATTCATGAATGTAGAGTTAATACGTCACACCTCTAGATCTTGCATTGTTGCCCATGACAACCCACTTTTGACCTTGACTGGCATTTTAACAGACAAGGTCATGGCTGACTCCATTTCCTGTCTGATGACCTTGGCTGCTTGTCTCACACAGGTCTGTGTCACGTCATATATCAGTTCATCGTGAAGTTGTAGAACTAAACAACATCTGTCATCGGATACATCAACAGTGGGATCTAAAGCCAACAAGATATGATAAGTACTAAAACTTTCTTATTGTTTTGAAATGATCATAATAGACTAAATTAAGTTTACACAAGATGTGTGAGTGAAGCACTGTCTGATGCCTCTTGTTTAGCAGTTTATGGTCAACTTTAATTTTGCAAATACATTTCAAGGTCACATTGTCAAACTGAAAGGTTTTATCATGAAATATGAAAGCCTTAGCAGCAGTCACGAGAACTCGGTCATAAAATAAAATCTAACTCAAAGTTTTCAGGTGTTTCATTAATATACATGCAAATGTATAAACCTACCTTGTTCCTTGTGTGAGAGAGATTTCTGTGAGAGAGGAAATATTTCTGAGAGTCTCTGATCAATTCTGTTCATGGCGACCTTGACAAGGTCAGCAGCTGACCCCTGAACTGTGGTGTTAACAGCCTGTCTCTCTGCCTGGGATAGAAAGGATCATATTAAACCTTGACCTTGATTGAATCATCAGAGATATAATACACTTCAATTTTTCAGTTTTTTTAAATTTTAAAGAATTAAGTTATAAGACCTTGATATGAGGTACTGCATAGGGGTCTGTGTTACTAACATAGGCCCAGACATTGATTTGTGTTTCTTAATTAATATGCCCTGTTATAAAGTATATGTTACTTACATGAGCCCTGACATAGGGATTTGTATTTGAGATGGACGGAAGATACCGTCGTCGCCCACTGATAGTTTCCACAAACTTGTCCTTAATACATTTATCCACTGTGTTCTTAAGGTATCGCCTCATTCCTGCAACATAATTTAGTATGTCACATTCTGCATCGATTTTATTATTTTTCAATGACACTGCTCAATAAGGTTAACATCATCATGATCATACCAGGGTACTTGGACTTGAAGGTCTGCATAAAAACTGCTGCATCATTTTCATCCACTCCCAACGTTTCGCCTAGCGCCTTGGCTCCAATACCATAGATCATACCATAGCAGATCTGTATAAAGACAACAATACCATAGATCATACCATAACAAATCTGTATAAAGACAACAATACCATAGATCATACCATAACAAATCTATATAAAGACATTACCATAGATCATACCATAGCAAACCTGTATAAAGACCACAGATCATAACATAGCAGATTTGTGTAAAGACAACAATATCATAGACTATACCATAACAGTTCTGTATACATACAATACCATATACGTTACCATTTAAATAAAGTCAATAATACAATTGATGGGGAGGGGCAATTTTTTCAGTAGCAAATTATATTCATACACTACAAGAGACTGATTACATTCCCTATCTAGATTGACCTTTTGACCCCTAACCTTCTTTACCTGATTAGATTGACCTTTTGACCCCTAACCCTCTCTCTCCTGTTAAGATTAACCTTTCAACCCCTCATCTGTTTAGCCTGCTGTCTCTAACCTATTGACCCTGTGACCCCTCACCTGTTTAGCCTGCTGTCTCTCTGACCTTTTGACCCTGTGACCTCTCACCTGTTTAGCTTGCTGTCTCTCCTCTGGAGTGACCTCCTCCACGCTGATTGACTTCCACTGAGCGGTGATCAGTTTGAAAACGTCTCCGTCACCGTTCAGGATCTGTATCAGCTTGGCATCTTGGGATAGATGTGCAATCATGCGTAACTCCAACTGAGAGTAGTCAGCTGCCAGCAAAACACACCCTACATTGTATAACATAAATTTTATAATTAATAAGTTTTTAGAACTTATCAGTGGCAGTCAAGGTCAAAGTAATCAGTATTCAATCTAACCTTTCAGAAGTGCATGCATAAAAAATGTTTGTAATTAAGTCAACCTACGGTAGCCCGCATGGTGCAGTGGTTAGAGCGTCTGCTTTAGAATCGCAATGTAAGGAGTCAATCCTTACGCGTGGGTTCAAATCCCACTGTAAGATGTGGAGGCCAGTCCTTTGGATGAGACTATATAAACTGAGGCCTGTGTCAAAGTAGGCATTGGCATAGGCAATGCTCAATGGCCCTGAGAGCCAATTATAGGACAAAATTTGCATCTCTTCACCTGCAAGTGGTGGCCTCTCCGTATGGGTGAAAAATTCTCAAGAGGGATGTTAAACAACAAGCAAACAAACAAAAAGATATTCTTAAGGGTGCTCTCTACAACGTCACAACATGGCGTACTTCCGTAAAAACGCCATTTTGATCCCAAATGATCAGATTCAAATTCACCTAACACCGATAAATCACTGAGTATAACACAACATGCGATATTGTGGATGGAATGTACATTATATCACATCAATTAATATGTAGTGTATTGCCCAATACGTATCCTTTCTTTAAAAATGAATTGTTTGTCAATTTATTCCACTTCTGCTTATTTAATTATTAGATAATACATTTACAAACTTATTAGAATAAGATTTTAAGGTGAGAAAAAAAAATGATATAAAACATGGCTTGTCCATATGCTAATTCATCATTACGTGTCAAAACGCCATACACTCAGAAATTTCTTTCTTTAATAAGCATACAGTATATGCTTTCCAGCAAAATAAATCCCCCACAAAATGCAAATCTGATCAGATAAGACATATGTATTATCTTCCTATCGACTAGAGGTGATCTGTTCACGATTTGTATACACCCGAATGAATGGTTAACCCGGTGAAATTTCGAATGACCCAAACGTTTGATCAACATTGTCAGCTGTTTACAAGTATGGGAAACGTGCAGGTTTAAGACGAAGTGTGCATTTGGTTATAGGAATTTCTTTTACCGCTTTTGGCCATTTACCATCTTAACTTGTTTTGTTATATATAGCACTGGATAACACATGCAAGTTGGATAAAAACGGTTAGTAAATCTACCTTTCTCAATACCATGAATTCACTAAATACGTCTTTGTCATTCACTGGAAACGCGATGATTTTCGCTTAAACTAATTGAAAAACAATACATGTACAATACGAACTTCTTTCAATGTCCTTGCGTGACATTTGTTAATACTTGTGCAAGTAGAGTTTATTTGAAGTTTATAAAAAAAAAACAGTACCAAGATATTTGAGTCCACTCTTAAAGCGGATCTCTCACACCTGAATTTTTGTGATGTTTATAAATTTTTGACAGTTTTTCATTTTTTTTTCAATTTCTTTTTTTCATTGTTTTTACCCTTTGATATTATATATCTTTTCAGATACTGAAGAGGATCCAACCAGCTATTCTCAAGAAAATGCTGTTTTAGTTTTTCTTTTGTCTATTTTTGTAAATTTAAATAAAAATTATGTTGATTTATTTTTAATTTTGTTGATTATTATTTCAATATTTTATAACACTAAACTTTAAAGAGAAATTTAAAGCAATGGGCATTTAAAAAGATTGATATGAGGGATTTTAACAAAAAAAAAATAAAATATTTCAAATATTTCTAAAAAATAAATTGAAATACTTTGGAACCCTATTTTATCGGATATGGGGCCTAATATTAGAAACAAATGCATGCAACAAAAATCAGTTATACTTTAAAGGTGCAGAGATCCTCCTTAAGAATCCTGTTCTTTGGATTTTCATCATACTTTGAGAATGATAAAATTTAAAGATTGACCTAAAAAAAAGGGTTTACAGTATTAAGAGTCAAAATCAGCAAGCATCGAGCATTTAGTTAAAAAATGTGGAAAGTGGCATAGAAACAGATTTGGTTAAAACTCATATATAAATTTTCAGAACAAAGGGTATAATAGAAAAAAGCAAGCCAAAAATAATTTTTCGCATTGTTGCTATGGAAACCACGCGCCTTTCAAATAACGTGTTTTGTACTTTATCATGACACTTGAATTTATGGTTAAACAAATATTTTTTTATTACTAGTCATTAATAAAAGCTTTTTAAATTATTATTCTATTTATCTAAAAATACTCTATTTTAACAACTGTTGATTATTGAAATTCTCTTCACCTTTTGATAAATAAAACTAGTTTTTGGAGGTTTATTTTGATTTAAAAAACAGCAAATTTGCAGTACTCTATAAGAAATCTACAACCACATTAAAGCTTATCAACATAAAATATATATTAAACAGTATTTGTCCTAGAAGAATCAAGAAAAAAATCTGCAGGCAACTAAAGCATTTATATATGATAACTGATTTAAATCCATAATTATGTTCCCCAGACGAAGTTGGGGAACATATTGTTTTTACTCTGTTTCTTATTATGTTCCCCAAACGAAGTTGGGGAACATATTGTTTTTACTCTGTTTCTTATTATTATTATTATGTTCCCCAAACGAAGTTGGGGAACATATTGTTTTTACTCTGTTTCTTATTAAGGTCTTCCGTCTTCACGGAAGACCTTCTAGTGATTCTATTGTTTCTTATTATTATTATTATTATTATTATTCTTATTTTTTTCCCCAAAATTTTGTGCAGGCGATTTCTCGAAAACTATTCGGTGGTTTTCAATGAAATTTTCAGGAATCATGCGTCATTATATGAACTTTGTTCATCAGAAGGAAAATTTGGAATACTCACCTTCGGTTCCAAGTTATTGACATTTTTCTGATTTTAAAATGGATTTTTGTCGCCCCTTTTTTACGAAAATGGTCTAAGATATTAACTGGAGACTTGTTAGAGATGATAGATGATGACTTTTAGATATGTGAAATCACCTTTTTGTGTGTCGTCAGTACTTCCGGTCGCTATCGGAAGCGAATTTAAAAACTCCGTATTTTCTAACTTTTTTGTTTTTCAATATTTTTCATTTATTTTTGGAATGTTAATAGAAATCGTTCTTATAATGCTTACTATATAATTCGTTTGAACATTGATAAATCCAAACTCTAGATATTAACATTTGAAAATCTGAAGCGGGTCCAATATGGCGGCTGTCTATGTCAACTCCGACATTTCGCAATAGGGGTTTTCAGAGTCAGCCGAGCGTTTGCTTGAACGAAAGTAAATAAGGATAAATGAAATGTAAAGGAATACGGGGATTGTCACGAAGTAGTTACGTTGCAATTATGTGTCAAACTAAGTTTAAATCCATGGTCGTCTCAAACGTCTTCTATAATTGGTTTTGGCTGGTTCTCAAAGTAGAAATGTGCAAATGAAATACATACCTACTATCATTTATTTTGCGGAAAAACAGATCTTAAATCTTAGTTACAAATTATAGTTTTAAGAAACAATATCGATGTATGTAGTCAGTATCAAACGTATCCACTGTTTTGCTCATGCACCCTAGAGTCATATTAAACTATATTTGTAATATGAAAGACAAACATAAGAAAACCATTTTTTAGAAGAATTGAGTTTATATTGATATTCTTGTGTCAACGATATGATTTAAGTTATTGAACATAAATGGTATCTGATTCCTTGACCGTCTTAGGGCGACACATGTTTTTCTGCGAAACATTTCAACCTTTTCATGCAAGTTTAACTAATCGAGAGAGTTCAGTATGGGGATAAACAGGAAATTTTAAAAAGTAAAAAGTTATTACAGTTTCACTGATTTAGTGTTACTTATCTATTTACGTCATAGAATTTGTAAATGTGTTAAAAACAATTTCTTTACCTTGAAATTTTAGCTAGGAGAACGTTCTTTTTTTTATTTCCCTTGAAGCTATCACACCTATTTAATGGGACATTCCAAAGAAGATTAACTCGTGGCGTTTGACACAAAATTATGAATAGTGACCGCCTTTCATTATTCTAAGACAGATGTACTGTTTCAGAAGTATATAAGTAGATTTAGAGATGTGGTCCCAATAGCGTTACAGTAAGCGCTTTGGATTTTCATGCTGGCGACCCGGGTTCAATCCCCTTTGTTTCCATAAAAAGCTTTATCACTTTTCAGCTCGATTTTGCGGGGTTTTTTTCAGAATCGGACGGAAGACCTCTCGTTGCTCGCAACGAGTTTCTTTTCTAGTTAAGGTCTTCCGTCTTCACGGAAGACCTTATAGTTATTCTACTGTTTCTTATTATTATTATTATTATTCTTATTTTTTTTCCCAAAATTTTGTGCACGCGATTTCTCAGCAACTGTTCGGCGGATTCTTATGAAATTTTCAGGAATTATGCGCAATAAGATGAACTTGATACATTTTTAAGGAAATTTGGAAATTCGCTTCTGGTGCCAAGTTATGGGCAATTTTCTGATTTTAAAATGCAATTTTGTCGCCCCTTTTTATCGTAAATGGCTAAAGATATGACCTGGAGACTTATTGGAGACGATAGTTCGTGACTTTGTGGTTTGCAGAATCACCTTTTTGTGCGTCGTCAGTTCTTCCGGTCGTTACGGCATGCGAATTTAAAAAAATTGTATTTTCTAACTTTTTTGTTTTTCAATATTTCCCATTTATTTTTGGTATATTAATAGAAACTCTCCCTATAATGCTTACTATATAATTTTTTTGAATGTTGATAAATCTAAACTCTAGATATTAGCATTCAAAAATCTGAAGCGGGTCCAAAATGGCGGCTGTCTCAGTCAACGTCGACATTTCGCAATAGGGGTTTTCGGAGGCAGTCGAGCGTTTGCTTGAATGAAAGTAACAACAGGATAAATGAAATGTAAAGGAATACTTGGATTGTCACGTCGTAGTGACGTTGCAGTTCTGTGTCAAGCTAACGTCTTCTCTAATTGGTTTTGGCTGGTTTTCAAAATAAAAAAAGAAAAGACTAAATGTGCAGATGAAATTCGATACCTAATATCTTTTGTGCACCACGGAAAAACAGATCTTAAATCGTACTTATAAGTTATACTGTCTCAAAAAAGAATATCAATGAATATTGTAAGTATAAATCTTAACCACTGTTTTCCTATGCACACTTGTGTCATATTAAACTAATGAATAAGACAAAAATAAGAAAACTTTTTTTTAAAAGATGGCTTCATGGAGTTTATTCAAGCATTCTTGTCTCAAAGACCTGATTCAAGTTATTGAGCATAAATGATATCTGATTCCTTGACCGTCGTAGGGCGAGCCAGATTTTTCGGCGAAACGTTTCAACCTATTTTGATTAACTAATCAGGATAGTTCACTTTGGGGATGAACAGGAAATTGAAAAAAGTTTAAAATTCATAACTGTTTCACCGCTTTAGTGTTACATGCATATATAAAACAATATGGAATTTGTAAAATGAGTTAAATATACTTTCTAAACCTCGAATGTTACGCTATAAGAACGTTCTTTTTTTTTAAAATCGTGGCGTTTGGCGCTATATTTTGAATAGTGACCCGCCTTTCTTTTTAAGAGAGAAGCACTGTTTTGTTGATATATACTAGTAGATTTAGAGTAGAGGTCCCGATAGCGTAATATTTAGTGTGTTGGAATTTCATGCTGGCGACTAATGTGTTCAATCCCTCTTGTAGGCAAATCTTTTTTTTACTTTTTCAGCTCGATTTTAAGTTTTCTTTCCGGAAAGGGACGGAAGACCTCTCGTTGCTCGCAACGAGTTTCACATCTAGTATTCTTACTATTTTCGTATTGACCAACTTCTGGAAATGACCTTTGTCCGGTCCATTTCTCCCGAACAGCTTAAGATATGAAAGCTTACTGTGTCGGATATCATAGATCATGACTTGAAGATGTGTCGAACAACATTTTGTCCGTCGTCAATTCTTCCGGTCGTCGCGAAAAAGGGGATTAAAAGTCGATTTTTTAAATTTCTTTGTCTTTCTTTCTATCTTTTTCTGTGATATTCATGGCATAAGTAAAGGCCCCTATTTGCTGATTTAACGTATAACCAGTTTCTTGATTTGATAAAGAAGAAATTAAATATCTTTGAATGTCTTAGAACTTTCGCAAGCGTAGGTTCAACGTTTTCTTAAACACTAAAAAATATTCATTTCATTTTCTCATTAATAGGCTGCGCAGGTAATACACATGGTGCCATTGTGCAGGTAAGGTCTTCCCCGTTATGGGGAATGGACCTGTAGAAAAACCTTCTCTGGTTCTGCAGAGTCGAGTTTTTAGCAAATTAAATGTATGAAACATACATCATGTGTGTGCATTTCATCCCCCGCCCCCCATTTTTTTTTTTTTTTGAAAACTGTAAGAAACCTAGCCCCCACCTTTCTCATTATTGAAATGGATGCTAATTCCGCTTCAATGTTTTACATTCTACATAAAATGAGCATGACATTTATATAACAAGGCACTCTTCTTAAAGTTAAGAAAATGATAAGGCTTAATTCTATCTACAAAATAATAGTAATTTACAAGTCTATATTCAAGACAGACAGCCCCCCTCCCCCCTCGGAAGAGCGCAGCTAGGTAGAATTTGCAGATATAACATATACAACTTACAAGTAACGTTTTAAAAGTTTCATTCATAAAAAAATTAGGTCCCCTTATGTCATCTGATAATTAGCTATCATTCATTCTTCCTATGTTTTGTCTGTAGAATTTATAATTATTTCATTAATAAAAAATTATCTTGAGAAAATAAAGATTGTCAGCTGCATTTATTAGCATCTCGCATTTTCTTGTATATCTTTTACTTGCATTTGAATAATGTCATTAAATAAAATAAAAGAAATCAAACTCTATTTCCATCTCTTTTAATTCATTCATAAATCCTTGGATCCGCTCACAGCTGCGCGGTGGCCTCATCGCTACTGTAAACAATTCATTCATCACGCCGAAAATGTTCATGATTCCGCTAAACTAAGAAAGTTTACACAGGGTTTATAATCTCATATCAAACATCAGACCTGTCCAATGAAGGAATGCTCGAGTTAAAGAGGAAAATTCAGGAATTATTTTGCGTCCGCCATATTTTGACCTGAACCTAGGCGACAATTTGTAATATTCTTACTATTTTCGTATTGACCAACTTCTGGAAATGACCTTTGTCCGGTCCATTTCTCCCGAACAGCTTAAGATATGAAAGCTTACTGTGTCGGATATCATAGATCATGACTTGAAGATGTGTCGAACAACATTTTGTCCGTCGTCAATTCTTCCGGTCGTCGCGAAAAAGGGGATTAAAAGTCGATTTTTTAAATTTCTTTGTCTTTCTTTCTATCTTTTTCTGTGATATTCATGGCATAAGTGAAGGCCCCTATTTGCTGATTTAACGTATAACCAGTTTCTTGATTTGATAAAGAAGAAATTAAATATCTTTGAATGTCTTAGAACTTTCGCAAGCGTAGGTTCAACGTTTTCTTAAACACTAAAAAATATTCATTTCATTTTCTCATTAATAGGCTGCGCAGGTAATACACATGGTGCCATTGTGCAGGTAAGGTCTTCCCCGTTATGGGGAATGGACCTGTAGAAAAACCTTCTCTGGTTCTGCAGAGTCGAGTTTTTAGCAAATTAAATGTATGAAACATATATCATGTGTGTGCATTTCATCCCCCGCCCCCCATTTTTTTTTTTTGAAAACTGTAAGAAACCTAGCCCCCACCTTTCTCATTATTGAAATGGATGCTAATTCCGCTTCAATGTTTTACATTCTACATAAAATGAGCATGACATTTATATAACAAGGCACTCTTCTTAAAGTTAAGAAAATGATAAGGCTTAATTCTATCTACAAAATAATAGTAATTTACAAGTCTATATTCAAGACAGACAGCCCCCCCCCCCCCCCGGAAGAGCGCAGCTAGGTAGAATTTGCAGATATAACATATACAACTTACAAGTAACGTTTTAAAAGTTTCATTCATAAAAAAATTAGGTCCCCTTATGTCATCTGATAATTAGCTATCATTCATTCTTCCTATGTTTTGTCTGTAGAATTTATAATTATTTCATTAATAAAAAATTATCTTGAGAAAATAAAGATTGTCAGCTGCATTTATTAGCATCTCGCATTTTCTTGTATATCTTTTACTTGCATTTGAATAATGTCATTAAATAAAATAAAAGAAATCAAACTCTATTTCCATCTCTTTTAATTCATTCATAAATCCTTGGATCCGCTCACAGCTGCGCGGTGGCCTCATCGCTACTGTAAACAATTCATTCATCACGCCGAAAATGTTCATGATTCCGCTAAACTAAGAAAGTTTACACAGGGTTTATAATCTCATATCAAACATCAGACCTGTCCAATGAAGGAATGCTCGAGTTAAAGAGGAAAATTCAGGAATTATTTTGCGTCCGCCATATTTTGACCTGAACCTAGGCGACAATTTGTAATTAAGGTCTTTCGTCTCCAACGGAAGACCTTCTTGTTATTCTTCGGTTTCTTTTTCCCTATTATTATTATTATTATTATTTTTTTTCTTACCGATTTTGTGCACGCGATTTCTCGGAAACGGCTGGACCGATTTTCACCAAACTTTCAGATCTGATAGATATTTATCTGAACCTTGTCGGAAATTTTTTATAAGTACGTCGTCACTTCCGGTCGTGATATATGGACGATTTTCTGATTTTTAGAGGGTCGGCTTGTCCTGAGATCTCCTCCTAAACGACTTTAGATATCGACTTGAGATTTTCAGTGAAGGTAAAGGAAGGATAGTAGATGTGACATTTTGCATATAGAGCTTTCCAGGTAAAAAGGCATCGACGCTCGCCTGGGCTCGAAAATTAAGCTCATACGCATCTCGCAAAAATTGATACGTTTTCTTTTATATCTTTTTACCTGTTAATATTTTGTTAAGACATATATAATAAAAAATGTGCAGTATAGTAAGACCTTTCATTTGGTATCAAGTAAATGGGGTAAGCCCTTCAAATTAGGGGCAAAGAGGGGCCAAAAGTCTCTCGTCTTTAACTTTTTTGTTTTTCAATATTTTAAAATTATATTAGTATAGTTGATAGAAACATTTCTTATTAGGCTGAATATATAATTCGTTTGTAAATTTATAAATTCAAACTCGAGATATTAACATTCAAAAATCTGAAGCGGGACCAAAATGGTGGCGGTCTCTGTCAATGCCGACATTTCGCAATAGCGGTTAACAGAGGCAACCGAGCGTTTGCTTGAACGAAAGTAACATAAAGAGCAATGAAATGTGTACGGATAATTGGATTGTCACGTCGTAGGTTCGTTGCAATTCTGTGTCAAACTACATTTATAATCCAAGGTCTACTTACAAGTCTTATTTAATTGGTTTTGGTTGTTTCTCAAAGTAGAAAAAGAAAAGAATTAATGTGCAAATTAAGTACTCATTGATGATATTATCTAAATCAAAAGAATTTAATCAAAAGAGAAAAGGCATGATTCCATGATGTTTTATCAAAGATCATAGTCAAAATCATATCTCATCTTATCGAAAATTCGGACGGAAGACCTACTCGTTGCTCGCAAGGAGATCGCATCTAGTTATTATTATTATTCTTTTTTTTGACAAAATTTTGTGCAGGCGATTTCTCAAAAACTATTCAGCGGTTTTTCATGAAACTTTCACAAAATATGTGTCATTATATGTAGTTGTTACATCCGAAGAGAAATTTGGAAAATTCGCTTCTGGTGCCAAGTTATGGACAATTTCCTGATTTTAAAATGCGATTTTGTCGCCCCTTTTTATCGAAAATGGCTAAGGATATGAACTGGAGACTTATTGAAGATGATAGATCATGACTTTGTGGTTTGCCGAATTGCCTTTTCGTGCGTCGTCAGTACTTCCGGTCGTTACGAATTGCAAACTTAAAAAAATCGTATTTTCTAACTTTTTTGTTTTTCATTATTTTTCATTTATATTTGGTATGGTAGTAGAAGCCCTCCGTATAATGCTTACTATTTAATTTGTTTGAATGTTGATAAATCTAAAGTCTAGATATTTGCATTCAAAAATCTGAAGCGGGTCCAAAATGGCGGCTGTCTCTGTCAACTCCGCCATTTCGCGAGTAGGGGTTTATGGAGGCAGCTGAGCGTTTGATTAAACCATTCTGACATAAGGAAATATGAAATGTAAAAAACTACTTCGACTCTCACGTAGTAGTGAAATGATTGGAGGAGTTACCTCCTGTTACTTGTTTATATTTTAATAGATAATCAATGTAAATATTGTAATTAATTGGTCAATTGACTAAAGAATTATACAAGTATTATTGATAAATGATGTTCTGTTAGAAAATAATAATAGTGTTGCCAAAAGAAAGACATTCTGTTTTATTTTATCAATATGATATCTGATAACTTATGATCATTGATTAAGTTGAGGTACAAGGGGACAGTACAGCCAACTGGCTTGTGCCTTCACTTTGGTACAGAAACCAATTGGTTTATCGATCAAATAGGATTGTGCAAAGTTGCCGTAGTCAGTGAATAGTTAAACTGTAGCTGTGTGACATTAGCTATAGGTTTGTCATTAGGACAGAGAAGCTCTTGCAAAGTTAAATCATACTGTGTAAGTATATTGTAGCCACTTGGCTAGAGTTATATAGGCAACTTGGTAAGATGTTAAAGGCTAAATCAAGAGGCACCAGGCAGATAGAATGATGTTGACTTATATAGTCAGTTGTACGAGTATAGTGAGGCAATTATCATATGGCACCACGCAGGTACCGGTATTAACTGAAGATATATAATTATACAAAGCACTTAGGTCATTTGATTTAAAGACACCAGGCAGGTGTCATATTATTATCTGTATATATTACATTCAATCATATCACCAGTAAAACTCGCTAATCCGAGCACGGACCTACTGACTGCTCAGATCCGACACGTTACAGTAGTACGTTGCAATTGAGTGTCAATCTTAAAACTTAATTTCCGTTTCACTGCTTTAGTGTAACTGGGCTAGATACGATATGTAATGTGTATAATGTGTTACATATACTTTCTTAACGTCAAAATAAAATAAAGGCGCTAAGAATGTTTTATTTTTAAAATCTAATTGATGCTATCATACCTATCAAATAGATCAGTCCAAAGAAAAGGCGCAAATATTTACCCGTGGCGTTTGGCGCGAAATTATGAATGCTTTTTATAATTCTTAGACAGGTGAACTGTTGCAAAAGTACCGTGGTATACACAAGTATATTTAGAGCAATACTCCCAATAGCTTAATGGTTAGCGCGTTGGGGATATAAAAGTAAAAAAAAAAAAGCGCATTGACGTTGGCGACATGGTTTCAATCCTCCTTGTGACCAAAATTTTGAATCTCTTTTCAGCTCGATTTTACGTGGGTTTCTTTTCCTAAAACGGACGGAAGACCTCTCGTTGCTCGCAACGAGTTTCAAATCTAGTTATTATTATTATTATTATTATGTTCCCCAAACGAAGTTGGGGAACATATTGTTTTTACTCTGTTTCTTATTATTATTCTTTTTTCTTCTTATTTCTTCTCCGGACTTTTTTGTCCGCGAGTGTTCTCAGAAACTGTTCACCCAACTGAGCTAAAACCTTTTTAGGGTTAATAGGTGTGTAGTGTAGGTGTGCGGAACAAAGGTCATTTTGCGCGCATACGCATGCACGTGCGTGCGCGTGATATGAGTGAAATGACTGATATACTTATTATAGCTATAACTTTCACATTTTTTTCTGAAATGATTTGAAACTCATTATATAAAGATATATTAATAGTGTAGATAAGGTGACACTGTCAAATTAGCACGAACTCACGCGCATGCACGTGCGCTTTGCTCTGATTGGCTGAAACAAAAATTTCAATATCTTCTCTGTTTTTTGACGAAATGCTTTGAAATTTAAAACTTAGGCATGCTTTAGGATATCCTACAATATGGTATATAAGAATTTTCATCAAATCACGCGCATGCACGTGCGCTGCAATCTGATTGGCTTAAACTTTAAATGGCTATAACTCCCTTGTTTTTCTACCAAACAGCATGGGATTTAGAACATAGACAAACATAATGGACTCCTAGAAGAAGGTATGGTCATCATAAACATGCTTGCACGTGCATGAACTTGCGCTTCGCTCTGATTGGCTGAAACAAAAATCTCAAATATCTTTTTTGTTTTTTGACGAAATGCTTTGAAATTTAAAACATAGGCATGCTTTAGGATATCCTACAATGTCATATATATTAATTTTCATCAAATCACGCACATGCACGTGCGCTGCAATCTGATTGGCTGAAACTTTAAATGGCTATAACTCCCTTGGTTTTCAACCAAACAGCATGGGATTCAGAACATAGATAGATATTATAGACTCCTATAACAGGGAATGGTCATCATGCACAGGCATGCACGTGCGTGCACGTGAAATGTGTTAAATTCTAAATACACTAGATTAAAGATATTTTTGGATAAAATGCTGTAATATTTAGTATATTAAAATATATCAATAGTGTAGACAAGATGATATGGTTATTACGCACATGCATTCAAATGCGCATGCGTGCAATGCTGAAATTGAATACTTCTGGTAAAACTTTGTTAAAGTCTTAAATGTATCGCGTTTGTCTTATTTAATGAAGCTTACAGGGAATAAGGCACCAAAAGGAAGTTGGGGAGCGTTTGGGGAACATCTGTAACGGTTCCCGTTACAATTAGCCCTAGTTATTATTATTTTTCTTCTTCTTCTTCCTGGAACTTTTTTGTCCGGGAATGATCTTGTAAACTGTTCGTCCGATGTAGGTAAAACCTTTTTAAGGTTAGTAGACATGTTATGTAGATTTGCGGAATCAAGGTCATTTTGCGCGCACGTGCTTGCAAGAGCGTGCACGTGCAACACGTGAAATGACCAATATAGTAGATATAGCCACAACTGTTCTATTTTTAGATGAAATGCTTTGAAACTCATAATGTGAGGATATATTAGTAGTATAGACATGACGACATGGTGAAAATAGCAAGATCTCACGCGCATGCACGTGCACTTCGCTCTGATTGGCTGCAACTAAAGTCTCAATATCTTTCTTGTTGTTTGACGAAATCCTTTGAAATTTTGAACATAGCCATGCATTAGGATATCCTACAACATGAAATAAAGCAATTATCATGAAAACACGTGCATGCACGTGCGTTGCAATCTGATTGGCTGAAACTTTAAACAGCTATAACTCCCTTGGTTTTCAACCAAACAGGATGGGATTTGGAACATAGATAGATATAATGGACTTCTACAAGTAGGTATGGTCACCATGCACATGCATACACATGCGTGTACATGTGCTGCAATCTGATTGGCTGAAAGTTTAAACAGCTATAACTCCCTTAGTTTTCACCCAAACGGGGTGGAATGTAAACATAGATAGATGTAATGGACTTCTACAAGAAGGTATGGTCACCTTGCTCATGTATACACATGCGTGCACGTGAAATGAGTAAAATCAAACATACACTTGAATGAGTGTATTTTTAAAATAATTTTGGATTAAATACTTTAATATTCAGTGTATTAAAAATATAGATTGTGTAGACAAGATGATATGGTCATGACGCAAATGCATTCACATGTGCACGCGTGCAATGCTAAAGTTTAAATGATTTTTGTACACTTCTTTGTAAATGTTGTTAAAATCTCAGATGCATAGAGTTTGTCTTATTTAATGAAGCTTACAGGGAATATGGCACCAAAAGGTAGTTGGGGAGCGTTTGGGGAACATCTGTAACGGTCCCCGTTACAATTAGCACTAGTTATTATTATTATTATTATTATTCTTTTTTCTTCTTATTTCTTCTCCGGTACTTTTTTGTCCGGAAGTGTTCTCAGAAACTGTTCACCAAACTAAGTTAAAACCTTTTTAGGGTTAGTAGGCATGTTGTGTAGATGTGCCGAACGAAGGTCATTTTGCGCGCATTCGCATGCACGTGCGGGCGCGTGCAATGAGTAAAATGACTGATATATTTAATATGGTTGTAACTTCTATATTTTTTGATAAAATGTTTTGAAACTCATTATATAAAGATATATAAGTTGTGTAGATAAGATGACATGGTCAAATTTGCATGAACTCACGCGCATGCACGTGCGCTTTGCTCTGATTGGCTGAAACAGAAATCTCAATATCTTTTCTGTTTTTTTACAAAATGCTTTGAAATTTAAAACATAAGCATACTTTAAGATGTCCTACAATATGATATATAATAATTGTCATTAAAATACGCGCATGCACGTGCGCTGCAATCTGATTGGCTTAAACTTTAAATGGCTATAACTCCCTTGTTTTTCAACCAAACAGGATGGGATTAAGAACATATAGAGACATAATGGACTCCTACAAGAAGGTATGGTCATCATGCACGTGCGTGCACGTGCAAATGACATGTAGTGTAGACAAGATGATATCGTCATTACGCTCATGCAATCACACGCGCACGCCTGCATTGCTTAAATTTGAAATACTTGGTATACTTTTGGAAAAACGTTGTTTACGTCTTAAATGCATAGATTTTGCCTTCTTTAATGAAACTTACAGGGAATATGGCACGAGAAGGGAGTTGGGGAGCGTTTGGGGAACATCTGTAACGGTTCCCGTTACAATTAGCACTAGTTATCTTCCATCTTCAGCGGAAGACCTTATTGTTTTCTTATTTCTTTTCCACTATTTTTATTATTATTGTTTTTTTTTCTTACCGATTTTGTACGCGCGATTTCTCGAGAACGGCTCGATTGATTTTCATGAAACTTTCAGGTCTGATAGAACATCAAAAAATCTAGATATATATTTTTTTATTTTGATGACGTCACTTCCGGTTTTTTTCTGCGATTTAGTTATTTTTAGAGGGTCATTTTGTCCGGCAGTTTTCTCAAAAAGCACTTAACACAGAAGCTTGAAATTTTCAGTGATGCTAGAGCAACTTTTGGAGAAGTGCACTAAGTATATCACAACTACCGGAAGTAAGAAGCGCCGACGCTCGCTATGGCCCGAAAATAGTCCTATCAAGAATTTCAAAATTTTAAGCACTTTTTCAACGATAACTTTTTACCTAGAAATATTTTGTTAAAACATGTAGAACAAAAAAGGTGTAGAATTTCAAGATCTTTCAAATGACATCTTGGAAAAAGGGCTACTTTAAATGGGAAAAGTTTTTCCTTTATATCTCAAAAAGTATTGAGAATTTGTGATACGTCAAAGAAGCAAAATTGTTCAAAATGTCAAGCCTAATCTATTGAAGTCGTCAAAATACGTCCAGTGTCGTCACTTCCGGTCAAACCGGAAGTAGTCGGAAAACGCGTATTTTTGCCGTTCTTGACAAGTTTTCTGGTAATATATGTCTCTGGGAGCATTATAATTAATGAAAAATGGCTTATTTTTGCAATAATTAACATGGATTTAGAGGAATCAAACCTTTTTTGGACGTTATTTCTCATTTCTGTTAAAAATGAAAGCCACTTCCGGTCAAACATGACGGAAGACCTACTGTTTTTGCAACGAGCTGTTTCTATTATTATTATTTTTCTTCTTCTTCTTCCTGGGTACTTTTTTGTCCGGGAGTGATCTTTTAAACTACACATCCGACTTAGGTAAAACCTTTTTAGGGTCAGTAGACATGTTATGTAGATTTGCGGAACAAAGGTCATTTTGCGCGCACGTGCTTGCAAGAGCGCGCACGTGCAACACGTGAAATGACCGATTTAATTGATATAGGCGTAACTTTTTACCTTTTTGATGAAATGCTTTGAAACTCATAATATAAGGATATATTAGTAGCGTAGACAATATGACATGGTCAAAATAGCAAGATCTCACGCGCATGCACGTGCGCTTCGCTCTGATTGGCTGAAACTAAAGTCTCCATATCTTTCTTGTTTTTTGATGAAATCCTTTGAAATTTTGAACATAGCCATGGAATAGGAAATCCTACAACATGGTATACAGCAATTATCATGAAAACACGTGCATGCACGTGCGCTACAATCTGATTGGCTTAAACTTTAAATAGCTATAACTCCCTTGGTTTTCAACCAAACAGGATGGGATTTGGAACATAGATAGATATAATGGACTTCTACAAGAAGGTATGGTCACTATGCACATGCATACACGTGCGTGTACGTGTGCTGCAATCTGATTGGCTGAAACTTTAAACAGCTAAAACTCCCTTGGTTTTCAACCAAACGGGATGGGATTTAGAACATAGATAGATGTAATGGACCTCTACAAGAAGGTATGGTCACCATGCTCATGTATGCATGTGCGTGCACGTGAAATGAGTAAAATCAAAAATACACTTGAATGAGCGTATTTTTTAATACTTTTGGATTAAATACTTTAATATTGTGTAGACAAGATGATATGGTCATAACGCACATGCATTCACATGCGCACGCGTGCATTGCTCAAATTTGAATGAACTTGATACACTTTTGGGTAAACGTTTTAAAGTCTCAAATGTATAGAGTTTGTCTTATTTAATGAAGATTACAGGGAATATGGCACCAAATGGGCATTGGGGAGCGTTTGGGGAACATCTGTAACGGTCCCCGTTACAATTAGCACTAGTTTTCTGTCTTTTTTGCTTCAAATTACCTCCCTTTGGTATAGCTCTCTAACATAGGAGGAATAAACGGTAGTTTGCTTACATTGTTTTCAATAACAGTTTACAGAAGACTAGAAGAAAATTACAAACTTGGAGCAGTCTGAGCCTCAGTTTTGGCGTTTTCATGAGTCTTAATTACGGTTAGTGACTGAATTTTTTACAATTTACCATTACAACAGTTTCTGAAGAATTTATAACAGAAATTAACCATGCAGGAAAATATGTTACACTTGGCAAGTGTTTTTTTTTTTGCACATTTCAATTTAATTCTGATGGATTTATATGTTAGCATTACTTTAGTATTTTATAACTAAAAAGAAAAGATTATGCATGGCCTGAGGAACCAAGAGGAGGGGGTATGCCCCTCCTTCCCCTCCCCGATAATATTGCCGATATTAAACTATATAATATGATAATTAAAATGAAATTAAATTCCCCAATTTAGATTGTTTCTGCGGGCCGAACGTGAAAAAGTTGGTCATGATCAGTTACATAACTGTATCCCAAATTATAA
>NW_026926857.1:0-29441 GCF_032062105.1 Saccostrea cuccullata | reverse complement strand
ACTAATTCAACAGGGCTATAAACAGTTTTTGGCTGACAAATATAAGGATAGACATTAAGTCGGGGTCTAAAAAAGAAGAAGGGGCTAGGATGTTAGAGGGAAAGGGGGACAAGAAACAAGAAAGTGAGAACAAAAATAAGAGAATGTATGATTATAAAAGACGCATGTGATGGATGTCATTTTTCAAATTTAGGTACCCTTCCCTTTTCCTCTCCACTTAGTACATTAATTTGCTCACATGATATTCCTCACTGTCTTGTATTGTTCCCTTGCATCTTTGCCCCCAAGCCATATGCAAGACTGTGCAAGTGGCGCAACAATAACCATGTCAAGACACAACTTTTTTTCTTTTACATTATGTCATAATGATATATAAATTTTCACACTTGGTAGTCTCTTGTATAAAATTTTGTTTGCTTTTTCCTTTCAGAGTACGCTGCAAGTCCTCAACATTGCTGGAAATAACTTGGATAGCATTAGAGACATTGAATGCTTACGCAACTTGTATCAGTTACATGCAAATGACAATTTACTGACAGACATGAAGGAGCTTGCTCATGTTATTGGAGGCATGTTTAAGTTGTGGAGGTTAGACCTTATGGGAAATCCCCTCTGTCACAAGGCAAAATACAGAGACAGGGTCATTGTAATGGCCAAAAATCTCGGTAAGTCCCTGAGTCTAAATATATCGTTTATACAAGATTATTTTTCGCCCATGCTATTTTCGCTGTTTTACACTTGCAAACAATTTTGACCCATTTTAAATTCACCCAGTCACAGTTCTGTTCAAGAAATTGTACTATTTTCTTTGAAATTGCCCCATTTAAAATTTGCCCACCTGAGAGAGGGCAATTTAGTGGGCAAAAATAAAATGAGGTCGAAAGTTTCCCTGTGTACAGTATACAAGTCAATACATGCACATACAAAAATACTGATGATTATAATTTTACTGTATTTACCAGAAGTCCTAGATGGAAAAGAAATAAGTGAAACCTCCAGACAATTCCTACACAGCTGGCACGATGCCAGGGAGGTGCAGAAAAAGCGTAGAGAGGAAAACATGAGGAAGGGGAGTGGAGAATTCGGAGATGGTGAGTTGGAAAATTAATTCCTCTCAGCTTACTCTTACCCTGAAATTCACTTACAAAATATCCCTTGGCATCTTCTTAGGCCTTTCACCAGAGCTAAAAAAAACCTCAAATGTTTTACATCACAGGATGGTTAAATTTTATACAGAAGAAGTCTCTACTTATTTATTAAATTATTGGATAGACAGAGCTGAATGAAACTCTAGGTTGAGTTTTCTCTAAGTTTTTGTACATGTAATATGTAAAAGTGCTATATTCAGTGATGATAGTTTAAGAACTGAAATTGTAATTTGTTATAGGTGCCCTTTTACGGGAGTTACCACCTGTTAAGGATTATCCTCGCCTCCCAAGCAAGATTCCCGGATACATGATGCCTGGTAAGTTCAACAGTTGGATTATTCCTGCATTTTCTTGTATGAATGCATTGCATGAAGTTGTTTATTGCTGAATGAATGTCCATAATATGTCCACCTATATTTACAGATAATAGTCTGAAACAGGTATCCCTTTATGCTTGTGGCTAGTCAAAACATATATTACCCAGTCTTCCCAACCTATACCTGTCTTATCTTGCATGTTAGGAAATAGTTTAATGGAATAAATAATGCTCTCAGTACAAATATATTATATATTAGCCAGATTTAGTGGAAAAAATGAAAATGACAACTTGAATATACATGTATTACAATTTAAAAATGCATGATAAATGATAGTAAAAATTCCTTGATAGTTTTGACTTTCAGTGGGCATTGCATGCTTGCATCACATCAAACTGTCAAGCAGTACATCTTGGATTAGATATAGTGTCTTGCAAATAGCAACTGGAAATGTCAAAGAATACAATTTTCTACATTTGATGAATAGACCTGGCTTATATTAATCTCATTGTCCACAACACTTGAAAGTCCAAACTATCAAGTTAAGTTGTTTTAATAATGATATTCAGGTTAATTGTTGTCCCATACAGTGCAGTGAAGTGACAACCTAACATTCAGACCAAACAGGGCTCTCTGCTGAAGTGGGCGATGTAAAAATCAAATTCCAATGGGAAATTCATACTATTTTTTCTCATGATTGGAATCTTACTAAAAGTAGTACTTTATTCAGAGGGGTTGAAATCAAAGAAACCATTCTTTAATGTTTTTATGACGGGAGACTGGAGAGTTTCTAAATGGAGCATCTAGTCAGGGTCCACACTTGTCTATGATTGCAATGGGCCAATGAAAAGCCCGTAGTGTTCTCAATACAGAATAGATATATACACTCACCCTCCCCCTCCACCACTAAATGGAGTCATTTAATTTTTTTTCTGATAGTGCTATTAATATAAAATGTACTGATTGTTTTTCTTGATAAATGGATTTTATATTTATTGATTTTCCTATTTCCCAAAAGTATGCCACATTTCTCAATTTCAACTACCTCCTGGTCCTCAAAATTGCCAATTTTTGACTTCATGTTACAATTTCCCCCCTAATTTCTTAAGCGATGGCCATTAAATCTGAGAAGTGAGAGCCCTGTCAGCTATTCTTCACAATTAAAAAAAAATAATGTCACAATCACTTGTTCATACATTAAATACATGAAGTCCATCACCTTATTTGTTTTATTGTGAAAAATCACAATTAACAAGACTTAAGCATGACTGAGAATGACTGGATCAACTGCTGCACTTAATCAACCTTAAAATTCTAATGCTTATTCTTTAGAGAAACTTAAATGACATATGTATGGAGCAGGCAAAGAGATAAAAATCAGATTAATTAAAAAAAACAAGTATAAGTTGTATGCCACTTGATTCTTCAGAGGAATAATATACTTTGGCTGTCTATAGAAACATTATTATTCCTCAAAGGAATGGACTTTGGTTGTCTAAACATCATTGCTCTACATAGGAATGGACTTTGGTTGTCTTAACATTATTGCACACATAGGAATGTACTTTGGTTGTCTTAACATCATTGCTCTACATAGTAATGTACTTTGGTTGTCTTAACATCATTGCTCTACATAGTAATGTACTTTGGTTGTCTTAACATCAATGCTCTACATAGTAATGTACTTTGGTTGTCAAAACATTATTGCTCTACATAAGAATGTACTTTGGTTGTCTTAACATTACTGCACACTTTGGTTGTCTAAACTTGTCTTAACATTATTGCACGCATAGGAATGTACTTGTCAAAACATCATTGCTCTACATAGGAATGTACTTTGGTTGTCTTAACATTATTGCACACATAGGAATGTACTTTGGTTGTCTTAACATTATTGCACACATAGGAATGTACTTTGGTTGTCTAAACATTATTGCACACATAGGAATGTACTTTGGTTGTCAAAACATCATTGCTCTATATAGAGATATACTTTGATTGTCTAAACATTATTGCACACATAGTAATGTACTTTGGTTGTCTAAAGATTATTGTTCCACATAGGAATGTACTTTGATTGTCTAAACAGGTAGAAAATAATGTGAAATTGTTAAATCACCACTTTATTTCGTTTCGTGCACTTGAAAAGTAAACTTTTGAAATTTTGGCAAAACTTTTGTGACCCTGTACACTAATTACTGGAAGAAGGAAAAATTAAAAGACACTGAAAGTACATACATGGAGTTTCATGTAATTAGTCATGTAAATCACTCGGAACTTGAGTCGAAAAAAGTAACCTGCATGTGAGTACCCTCTCCATGATTTATATACTTGATATTAGAGTTATTAAGGTGAAATATTCTTGTTGAAGTAAAATTAGTACATTGCTTTCAGGACTTATGATGAAAGGTGAGACTTGCATGTAAACTGTAGTAATTGCATTAGGTAGACTTTAATAATTTCTGTAGTAGTTTGTGAAAAGATGTTATTTCTTACTTTTTATGGATTTTATAGAAGTTATAAATAAGTTAGTCTATTTAGAAAATGATATTTTTAACTTTTTAGCTTACCTGAGCTGAAGGCTCAAGTGAGCTTTTCTGATAAGAATTTGTCAGTTGTCTGCCACAAACTACATTTTCATTAACCTCTCCAGAACCACAGGTCCGGTTTCAACCAAACTTGGCAAAAAGTATGTTTTGGTAAAGGGGATTCAATTTTCTTCAAATGAAGGTCCACTTCCTCTTCCTGAGGGAGATAATTAAGAAATAATTTGGTGGTATCCGTTAAAAATCTTCTCCCCCAGAACTATCATAACGGGCCAGAAAAGTTTAAACTTATTTGAAACCTTTTTTACATACTGTAGATTCAAGCTTTTTCAAATCAAGACCCTATGGTATAAGTAGGGGTCACAATAGAGGATAAAAGATTTACATTATAATACATAGATAAAAAAAATCTTTAACAATATTCTTTTCAAGAACAACAAAGCCATGTTATTAGTTAATTAATATAAAAGCATTAATCAGATAAAGTAGATTAAAGTTAGTTCAAATCTTGACTCCTTGGGTTTGGTAGGGGCAACAATAGAAGATGAAATTTTTATGTAGAAATTAATATACATAGAAAATCGTTAAAAATTTTCTTTTCAACAGCAGCAAAGTCAGCTTGTGTAGTCTAATTGATATGAAAGCATTCCTCATCTAGTGTAGATTTAGGTTTGTTCAAATCATGACCACAATACCAAATCAAATTTTTACATAGAATTTATATATAAGAAAAGTATCTTGAAAATTCTTCTTCTTTGACTTTAGAATAGCAAAGTCTTGTGCAGTCATATTAATAATGAAAGCAATATCCTCTGGTATTGTAGATTAAGGTTTGTTCAAATCATGACCCCAGGGTGAAGGTGGGTGAAGGTTGGGTCACAATGGGGTATCAAAGTTTAACATAGGAACATGTAGGGAAAAAAAATTTCAAGGAAAGCAATGTCTTCTGTAGTCATATTGTTTTAGAAGCATTGTCAGGTTAAGTAGAATTAGGTTTGTCCAAATCATGACCCTGGAGATAGGTTAGGGCCCTAATAGGGGATCAAAATTTAACATAGAAGTAACAATTCTTCTCAAGAACATCAATCTCTGGCAGTCTTAAAAATTCAGAAGCATCCCCAGAGTAATTTTGAATGTGCTCCAGTCCTGTCCCTGGTGGTAGGGCAATTAAGGCCTAAAAAAAGATCTAGCCAAAGTGCTCAGGTGAACAATGTGGCCCATGGGCCTTTTGTTTCATTTGATTATTAGTAAATTATGTCTTACTATGGTTTACATTTATGAATTCACACTATACTGTAGTATATTCTAATGAAGAATACAGTTGTACCATCATTTCGGTAGTGAAGCTAAATTATCATCTGATCGGTTGTGTAGTATGTGGAAAAATAACATGACATACAAGGGTGATTGTACTCATATATTTACTTATCCTTTTTAATGTAATAATCTTTTTTTTTAAACTTTATGTTTATGTGTAGATTAACTTAAACTAAAAACTGTGGATGTGTTTGTGCTCTTCTCTTAAAAGCAAGGTTTCTGAAATTGAAATTAGTCCTCTAAACATTGTCTTCATATATTAAATTACTGCTGAACAGCTAAAAAAAAATTTTAATGTTGATCAAAAAGTCCATGAGTTATACTTTAAATATTATATGTTTAAATGAATTTATGAATTAATAGCCGTGTATTTCACCATTTAAGTACCATATTTTTAGCTCTACTGGTCAGAGACCAGAAATGATTATGCAATAGTAAATCATCTGTCATTCACTTGTCTATCTGTCTGTCTGTCAACAATTTTTCAAAACGCTACTCCTCCTACAGTTTTGGTGTGATTTCAGTATAACTTTTCTCACAAGTAGACACTTAAGATATGCATAATTCTGTGTATCTCTTTCTGATTTTGATGAAGTGAAGCCATGGTTACTTAATTCTAACATTCTTCTAAATGGCTACACCTCCTACAGTTTGAACCTGATTGCAATAATAAGTTTGGCTACAAAAATAGACTAAATCAAGAATCATTATTCTATTTACTGCTGTCTCAATTCAGACAGTCAAGTCCAAGTGCTAGTACAAACCAGTAGAGCTACAGTCTCGTCGGAGACTTTTGGTCTATTTTGGAGATTTATGGATTCACTCAAATTATGAAAATAAATCATTTCAAGCATTTTTCATGTACAGTCAAACTTGTATTTTATTTCAAGGTTTACCCAGGAAGCAATTTGACGAAATTCTTGCAAGAACCAACAGCAACCTTGCCGAGGACTCTTCCCAGAAACATTCCGCCTCTATGAAGACTCGAAGTGGGATCTTGCGATCCAAGTAAGTATATTTCATGTATCATATATTCATGCAGTTATTCAAGAAATAAAACTCATGATTTGTCAAGTGATTCACATTTTTAATCGAAAAAATGTAGTCCAGGAAAGTGAAAATTATTTTAAATTTTGAAATAAGTTAAACATTGCATGTAGTGAACTACAGTGTTTCTTTCATGTAGTCTGCACAAAACAATTTGGAATTTAAAAGAAAACAACCAAACAAACTTTGTTTTATCATCAGTTATAAATGCACTGTATTTCACAGCACTATACAAATATCAGGTAGTTGATCAAGTCTTTGCTATAAATTTGTTACGTGGCTTATTATTTTTGAAGTATTTTTTTATTTATAAGCATGGAGTTTAATGAAGTTTTCTGTTACTATATACACACATCAAATTAATTTTTGCAGAAAGTTCATTGATTCAAGTTTACATGTTATATGCTTTAAGAAGTAAATAGATTATTGAGGGTTAATATGATATACTTATTTCACTTTCTATGGTTTATAATTATACAGAGGAAATTGTAATGCATATACAGATGAAATCTGAAGTTACATTCATTTGTTTTATTGCTAATGGAGTGACAGATGCCAGACATGTATTGTTTTATTCAATAGTTTTAGACTAAGTTTTATATTACAAATGTACAAGAATTATGAATAATATACTAGGATTTCAAACCATTTTGTAGATCTATGATATCGAGTGAATACAGGAAATTGGGGCTCCACAAGTCTATAAAATTTATGCAATCCACAAAAATTGGGCCCCATTAAATTTGATTATTTCACAGTATTTCCAACTTCTTCTTTTGTACAAATAAAATGCCTATACATGGACCTCTCTGAAATGATGAAGAGAGATGTGTTGGAAAGTCAGTATAATTGAAAGATGTTTAGTTTTTCAAGAACACTGGGTGAAAGTGAGGGAATGCATGTATGTGTATAAAGGAACCTATATTGTAAATTTCTAGACTCCGCTGAAAGATATTATGCATGATATTTGGAAGCTTTCAATGTGGAAATCTTGATGAAATTGTCAAATATAACTAATAATTAGTAATAATTCAAAGTTTTCACTGAATTGTCAACTAACACTTAATGTTATACATGTAATATACAGTATCACACGAAAATAAGTGAAATACATTTTTAAGAACATGAATTCTCAAACAGTATGACCATGACAGTTCCTTTACCACGTTTGACTCGTGACATCAATATGTTTGTTGTAGAACTCTAGTGATTGAGTGAGATTGGAGGTATAGTATAGATGCTGTTGCTATGCCACCACATATTACGTGACAAATCACTGCCAATCTGTGTACCTAACAGGTCAACCTGTCTAACTGTGTTGTCAAATCCACCATTGTATTTTGAAGTCCATTTCATATATTATGCAGAGTATATTCTTTTAAATTTGTTTAAAATATCTTGCCTTTTTATATAGAGTGCATGTGTCCTGATATTTTAAAAGACAATTATTTCTAATATTTATGTTCTCTAACAGGCTTATCTATTATATAAATTATGTATTTAATTTTAGCCAGTGTTTTAAATATTAGTTTCCAAAATATGATGATACTTGTATATTCTAAGAAAAGATCTAAATTTTTTAACATATTGTTATTTAAGACTTTTTCAGAACTTTCTTAACTTGATACTGTTCCCTGTGTTCAAACTGAACCCAGCTAATTGTTTTGGACAGTTAGACTGAACCCAACTATTTGTTTCGGACATTTAGACTGAACCCAACTAATTGTTTCGGACAGTTAGTCAGAACTTAGCTAATTGTTTTGTACAGTTAGTCACCAGATCATTTTTTTTTTTGATGTTAGAAACATTTTTAAATTAATTAAGCTCTAGCTGTGTCATATAAAAATGAACTTTGAGGTAAATTTTACTGTACCCTAAATTGTAAAAGGAGAAGCAATGTAATGCTTGAATTAGCTGATATTAAAATAATTTTGGGGTATAATGTTAAGCAAGAAAGTTTATCTCCAAACCAAGTGATATTATACAGAATTTATACACTTAATTTAGAAAAAAAAATGTATTTGTGCAACATGGTTGCCTCTGTATGGCAGCTTTTGGCAAACGTTAAGTTTCTAAAATACAAGTCAAACTCAAAGTTCAAGGTCAAGAGTTTAAAAATAATACCCAAAGATGGGAATTGTCTGATTATACATGTGAAATATGAAAGATGAAAGCTCAAGCACAAATAATATGCCAGTCAATGCCAAGATCAAGGTCATAGAGTCAAACTGAAGGTACCCAGGGGAATGCCTCATCATAAGAAAATTAAAGCCAGCAACTATTTAAAGTTATGGCCAATAATACATGTATCCAGCATAGCATTTGAACAGTTATCAGTATGACTTTCTTTTTTCACAGGTGTATTATTTTTGACTAGACCAATTTTGATCTTGACCTTGGCATTTGACCTACTTTTGAAAAAAATGACCCTGCATGGTCATAACTTTTGAACAGCTGTTGCTAGGGTTTTTATATCCCATTGGTATATTTCTTGTGACAAAACATTACCCAGGGTACCATTAATGTAGACTTTTTGACCATGGCCTTGAATGAATACCAGATATATTCATTGAGACAAGTCCTCTCTTTGGGTTACAGCATTTTTTTTTATCTTTTGACCTTGACCTTGGAGTTTTACTTGCATTTAAGAAAATATAATCTTTGTCATATTAGCTACCATATGGATGCATCAATGTTGAACAAACAAATCTTGTTGTTTTACTTAAAAGTTCCAATTTTTAGGTCACCTGAGTCAACTGAAAAACAGATAGCAATAGGTCACCTGAGTTTAAACCTATTGCTATCTGTTTTTGTCATGTCGTGCGGTGTGCATATTTAAACATTTTCAGCTTCTTCTCTGAAACCACTGCACCAATTTCAACCAATTTTGGCATATAGCATCTATGGGTGAATGGGAACAAAAATTGTGAATTTCGGGTTACTAAAATTTCTTTAAAAATCTTCTTCTTTACTCCCGGACATCAAGCAGTCAAACTGTTGATATTTGTAATCAGCATTGAGTCCTCTATTGTGAAATTCATGGCCCCAGGGTCAGGGGTTCTGGTGTTAGGGCGGGGCTCTATTGATTATATAGTGAAAATGCATTATTTCTTTGAAAATCTTCTTCTCTGTTCCTGAGTATTAAATAAACTAATTAAGTACATAGTTATGATGAGCAAGAGTGGCTCAATACATAACTTATGAATTTTATGGCCCCAGGGTGAGGGGTTCTGGTGTTAGGGCGGGGCTCTATTGATTATATGGTGAAAATGCATTATTTCTTTGAAAATCTTCTTCTCTGCTCCTGAGTATTAAATAAACTAATTAAGTACCTTGTTATGATAACCAAGAGTGGCTCTACCAAAATTGTGAATTTTATGGCCCCAGGGTCAGGGGTTCTGGTGTTAGGGCAGGGCTCTATTTATTATAAAGTGAAAATGCATTAAATCTTTGAAAGTATTCTTCTCTGCTCCTAGGTTTTAAATAAACTAACTAAGTACATAGTTATGATGAGCAAGAGTGCCTCTACCAAAATTATGAATTTTATGGCCCCAGGGTCAGGAGTTCTGGTGTTAGGGCGGGGCTCTATTGATTATATAGTGAAAATGCATTAAATCTATGAAAATCTTTTTCTCTACTCCTGGGTAATAAGCAGATGAACTATTTACATTGTTATGATGAGCTTTTCTTCCAGAATTGTGAATTTTAAGGCCCCTGGGTCAGGGATATAAAAATGGGGAGGGAGGGGGCTCTACTTGTATACTGAAAATGAATTGTTTGAATTCTGCTCCTTGGTATTAATCAAACATTTTTGATAAGCAAGTGTGCCTTTTCAAAAATTGTGCAAGGTGTAGACCTAGGGTCAATGTGTGGTATCTTGATTATTGCTTATTACTGATTAGTTGACAAAGTTATCGGTATTAAGTAAACAAACTAAACAATTGCTAAGTGCATAGTTATGATTAGCAATGGTGCAAAATTGTGAATGCCATAGCATCTAGCTTAAAACATGAACCAAATTCAATCATTTGAAAGTTGTTGCATGATGCTCAGGTGACCTATAAGGCCCATGGGCCTCTTGTAAAACAATGCAATATCCATTGAGAAACCATATGATTCCCTCAAATCTGAAACGTATTAAACTGCATATTTTAAATGGGTACTGTTGTCTCTGGCAGTGAAAAGGTCAGGGTTTCTGCAGAGGCTTCAACTTGGAATAACTTATGGGTCTAGCTTCATCATGCCATGGCATGAATAGGACATATAGTGTTTGTCATGTCCATCAACTTTTGTTCAACAAAGATTAAAAAAAAAAGAATCCTTGTCACCATGCTGGCTTAAGAAATGATTTTTATATTTATGCATATAATTTTTCAGTGTCAATTTTAGCATGTCATAATAATTTTATTTAAACACTTCAATATGTTTCACAGAGTTTGTTGTACACTTTCAGACTGCCTGATATTTTTGGCACATCATTAAGTATTTCACTAAGAAGGGGTTCATTCAGTTATGACCTGGGAGCAGTGTCAAGCAGAAAAGGTTACAACTGTGCAGTGCAGTTTTAACTTCCCAAATAACCCTTTTGTTTTGCCAAAGGCATAATCTTTATTATAACAAGAAGCATTCTAATAGGATTTAGAGTTGAACCAGCATGCATTATTTTTAAAATAGGCATGTTAAGGTCATAAAATTTAATTTCTAAAATTCAGTTTGCCTCAGTATGACTAATAGTAATTCCCTATTCCAGCTCTCTGAGGATATGGGACAGGTACAAGTAAAAATTCAATAAGAAAAATATATACAAAGTGGAAAATTCCAGAAGAAAGAAATAAATACATGTACATATTACATATTTACTAAACTGTTCCATTGAATTGATCCTGACAAAAACAATTTCCACTTTGTATTGTCTTGCTTCCTGCAAATGTCATAAGTTCTGATCTTTTTCAAAAAGGGAAGGTCCTCTTGGATATGGCCGATCATGCACTTGTTTGATACGTATTGGGGATACATATTACACCAGTGGTAAAACGTGTGTTGCTTTTTCGGGAGATATTTGGGTAGGACTTTGAGCTGCAATTTTCACTACATTCTAATACAGATGTCTTTTTGTAAAACTATTTAATTCTTAAGTTGTTTTCCTTCTTAGCCAGATTACAAACTAATTCCAAATATTTCAGTAATTGTATATCCCCTGCAAACAAAGATATGTATAATATTGTTCATCTGCCTGTCAGCATAATATCTTTTCAATAAAGAAACATTGAAAGCCTATACTTGATTATTTGGATATATGCTATGACCTTTACTTAAAGTCATTTTGCAAGTGCAAGGTCAATAGCAATTTTACAAGTTCAAGGTCAATACCAGAAACCTCTTATCCATAACTTTGTAAGAGGTAGGGTGAAAGAATTTAATCATTGCAGGAGGAGGGGCTCATCTCTTTGATAACATATTCCAAACATGAACAGGTTTTTGGGGAGTATCATACATATTTTAAATGAAAGTAACAATATAACTACAACAGATAAAATTGCTTTCTTAATTTTTGTGAAACTAATTGTCATAATCTAAATTTCCTTGTGGTAACATGTATGGAAAATTGCTGCTCAATGTCCCAGCATCTTCTCGGGGTTTCCATGAAAATTTGGTTTTAAGGAGAGCTCTTTGGAATGCAGATCTTTTTCCCAGATATTTGTTTTTTATACATATTTTGAATCAGCTTTTTAATTTATATTTTGAATGCATATTTGGTGTGTTTATTTTTTGATTTTACGTAATTTTTTTTGTTGAATGTGAATTGTTCTCCATGGTAAGTTTAACAAACACTTACACCAATTAATACACTGTACATATAAACCACTGCTGAATGTGTACAGTGTTGGCTTTTTGTTGTGTGACATATGATTTAAAAACTATATTGCATTCTCTGTGTGCTGTCAGATTTTATTTGAATTGAAATCGTATGTGAAGGATGTTGTACAAGTTTACCTTAGATGGTATATTAGGTCATTTGCTGTAAGTACTAGTTAAGGTAAACATTTGCTGTGTCATCAAAAGCAAATGTTAGCAAGTAAATAGGTAGGGTAACATGAAGAATTGAAAACAGATATATCACTCATAAAAGTATTTATAACATAAGAAAATAGGGACTGAATGATAAACAACTTAATTGGAATCAATTGGATTCAATTTCTATATATAATTTTCAGAGATCCATCATAATTAAATAAGAATTTGAGTTTAAATTAAAGAATTTGTAGTTTATTTGAGGATTAGTCCTGAGTAGTTTAAATACAGTTTTTATTTGCCAAAGATATTGACATTTTTTTTGCATGAATGTCCTTGTCAGCTCGTTTAGATTCACCAAATATTTGAACTGATAAAGACTTAAAATTTTCGCTGTCATCTTTCTTGTAATTGCTTTTCTTGTGAAGATTTAAAATGCATTAAAAAGGGGAAAAAAGTCACTATTCATGGATTAATTTTTTTTTTTTTTGAAATGTTGTCCGAGTTTCTAGCATTATTTATACAATTTTGTTCTCTTATTGCAGGCCTTCAGAGGGTATTTCCCCTTTCTCGCTCAATGACAAGATTGCCTCAGCACCTGCCGGACGCCGGAGGAGGCAACCGCTTACTATGAGTTTTGAATTTGGAAATCTTGATCAGAGTCACCACATTCAGAGAAATGACATCATCAACCCCTCATAAACCTTTATTACACTGGTCACCCCGCGGGATTTTGCCAGTTACACTGTACATGTACCGTCCACTAGAGTTATGTTTTTTTGTGTTCAGCTTCAACTCTACTCTAACTTAATTGATGGACTACTGTTTATACATAGAAACAATTTTTATTGAATAATGATACTAATATGTTTGTGAATTTTGCTCAAAATGTTATTGTTCAGAATTCTAGCCTAGTTTGATGAAACATTTTCCTGCTTTCATTAGATATTCTTTGTAATCGTGATATTTCCATATAGAGAACATGCTTCCATTTGCCTCTGTAGTTGTTGAGGAGGTATATAATGTTGAATGGGCTTGGTAACCCTAAGTTCCATTAATATATTCAGATGATGTGACTAACATTTTAGTTAAATTTGGGGTATTTATTTTACTACATGTATTTTGAAAGCATCAGTATTAGAATATTAAACTATTTCATAATTAAACCTTTATGCACTGTGTTTACAGACACTTGGCATTGTCTCATGTTTTTACATTTTTATTGTTTATTGCATGTTGATGAAACTTCAGCTAATTGTTGTGTTTTATAGTTTTGAGCATACAATAATTAGAGTTGTGTATTTAATACTGTGTTAAATAACACTGATAATCACTTCTGATTCAACTTTGATGAAGCCTTTTCTGTGATGCACATGCTTTCTTTTTGTTTTTTGGATCTGATTAATGTCTGTTTGTTTGTACATGCACTGTAAGTATATTAAATTTTCTTTTTTGAGTCATGCATACAAAGTAAATTAATTGATTCTTTGTTGTAATATATGTGGCATAGCATTATCTTTTTTATTTGTGACATGTACAGTATTTAAAGTGCTACTTGGACAAGGTCCAAATGAGTTTTCATGCATATGTTTCTGTCAGACAAAGTATTTTATTTATTATTGACTTTTTCCATCTTTTTTTCTTGGTCACCGATAAATGTTCATGTCAGGGCCAATGAAACATTTTTTTTCTTTTTATTAAATTTAATTTTTGAATTGTCCATTTGAAATGTGTATGCTGCAGATCAGGAATGTAAACTTTTTGCACTGATTATTTTTGCCCAAATGCATTTAGAATTTAAAGCAGTCTGCCCATATTTAGGTTCGACTAATGGCAAATTTTTGTTTTGGGAAACTGTCTTAACTGTGGCCAAATTTTGATAATATTTTGAACAATGATTACTTATATTTACCCGGTATATTTAAATATGCAAAATGAAAGTGCATAAATATAAAATACTGAAAAAAAAACTGTCAAGTGCCCATTATGCATGTTTATCTCTCCTTTGTGTCTAACGTACAAAGGGGGAGGGGGCTTTAATTAACATAATTAATGTTAATTAATGTTAATTAACAGATTAACATCGAAATCTGCCTCATGTATTTCAAATGAAACATTGTTTTTAGCACAAACTGTGAAGTTAAACATTTCTTGTTAACTTCATTATTATATGGTTTGCTGGAATGTAACTTTCAGCCTACAACAATTAGAAATTTATTAAATGGCTACTGTTAACACAATTTCTACCAACAAAAAATTGCATTTAGTATAATTTAGATCATAAATTCTACCCTTGCTAGCTGTATTTAACCTTTTGCAAGCTAGATGTACACATTTGGCTAGATAAGGGATCAAAACTTGCATTGATATGGCTTTTAATGTACAGAACTGCATTTGGTCAAACAAGCTCTTTCTTGACCATTCTCTGTGATGAAGAATTAATGTTGAATATTATAATGCATCTTTGTATATTGTTGTGTTGTCAATTAAGTCAGACAACTTCTGAAATTGTAAAACTGAATATTGCTGTGTCAAAAATTGTTGCATATGTAATAAAAGAACTATTTCTGTACAAAAAAGAAATTAAATTTTTTATTTTGATTTTAAGTAGTTATAAATTTAATATACAGCAGGTTCTCACTCCATGGAACCTGATCCCACATTTTGAGCTGGGTTGCTTTAAATCTGTAATCTCCATAATTCATACAGTTAACATGCTCATAGGGACAGCTAATTTTGATTTTGTATAAGCATGATTCATTATATCCAATAAGTTAATAAATTCTAAACCTACAGATACTTAGGAAAATTCTATTCCCCAGAGTATACAAATGTAGCAGTGTAGGCCTACTATAATATTCTGCATTTTTAGCAGACTTCTTATGTTGTGTACAATTAGTTTTGTTCAAGTCATAGCCCTCAGGTTAAAGATTGGAAAAAGGAGGGGCTTGTAAAAAAAAAAAATCAGTTTTAAATATAAACTTCATCTGCCAATAACTGTCATCACATAGTTTTGAGACATGAAATTAAGTACACATGTGATCTTCAGATACATGTACTTTGGTATTTTCATTTTCGTAGAGGTGGCTAATGAAAGCCTTGTAATCTTCATGTACAACAGAGAAAAATACATCGTATGTGAATGTGCATGAAATCTTTTTTATTGCTTTAAATTTATAATTTAATTTTCATGGGTGCTCTGGTTTGCAAACATTGAAGGATGAAGGACACCCGGTCCCTGCGATCTAGTATATCTACTGTCACATAAGGGATGGCTAAACTGTCGTACAGTCTTTTTAAGTAGGCTGTGTATGTGTGCAGTTCCTCCAATGTCGACACCAGCCTCACTTTGTCATCAGAGATGCACTCAGGCTGAGGTTCAATAAGAAAAATCACAGATGTCCGTAACCTAAATAAGATTGGGAAACAACAAAATTAATCAAATTAAGTGTGTAATTTCTTGCATAGGGATGGAACACTTCCTCGGATGATCACATGAGAGTAAACTTTTCAATAGAATGAATAGATCAAACTAAATATATGCTACCTCTCCATCATCTGTTGGAGTCCTTTTGTGTGTTTGATTCTCTCCAAAGCCTCAGGTCCAAGATACATCTCCGTGTACGCCATTGGATCTAGACACCGGTCGCAGAGAAAATCTAAATACAGAACCCAATAAATTTCTACAGAGTTGAGTCAAAATATATGGAAACTGAAGGTACTGTGAGTAGTGAGCTCACTAAATGATAACCCCACCTCCCATATGATTATAATGCCAAAGTTCATGTTTTGCTCTGGAGGACCTGAAAATGAAGTAGGGTAAGTCAGATTAAAAAGTAAAATAGGAGTTGTATAATGGCATTATGTAATAAAGAATCTGTGAAAGTATCATTAAATGTATTAAAAGGTATACATGTAGGGGGAGATGAGGATAAGAGATGGGCATCCTTCAATATTATTGATAAAATGACAATGTCAGTTAACCTGAAATACGAGGGTTGTCCGTAAAGTTCGCGGACAACGTTGATAATTACTGACAAACATTAACAAAATATATGAAACAATTATTATACCCCCCGCTTGAAAAGTGGGAGGGTATATAGTAATCGTTAATTCCGTCCGTCTGTACGTCTGTCTGTCCGTCCGTCCGTCTGTTACGCTTTGGGGTACCCTTCTCTTATCCGCAACTCCTCTCATACCAATGAAGGAAATTTAATGAAACTTTCACAGAATCTTGATTACATATTGCCATTGTGCACCTCCTATTTTACTTTTTGATCTGACATATATTTTGAATTTTCCAGAGCAAAACATGGATACTGCCATTATATTCATATGGGAGGCGGGGGTATTATTTAGTGAGCTCATTGCTCACAGTACCTCTAGTTTTCATTAAATTCATGTTTCATTTTTTAAAATATATGCCAAGTTTTCAACAAAAAGAAAGCACAAAAAGTTAATATTTTTATCAGATACAAAAAGAGACACACACTCATACCCGGAGCATTAAAAAAAACTAGAAGTACTGTGAGCAATGGGCTCACTAAATGATACCCCCCGCCTCCCATATGTGTATAAATGGCAGTGTCTATGTTTTGCAATGGGAAACCCAAAATATGTGTCGGATCAAAAAGTAAAATAGGAGGTGCACAATGGCAATATGTAATAAAGATTCTGTGAAAATTTCATTAAATTTCACTCAGTAGTATAAGAGGAGTTGCGGATAACAGAAAAAGCGTAACAGACGGACGGACGGACGTACAGCTAGACGGACGGACGGACGGACGGACGGAATTAACGATCACTATATACCCTCCCGCTTTTCAAGCGGGGGGTATAAAAATTCTTGACTTTACCCGACGTCAAATACTAATTACGAACACATTTAACTTTTCTCAGCATAGTCATCTTTTAACTCAATACATTTCTTATGTCGTTTTAACCAGGCATAAAAATGTGCACAAAATGTTCAGGTTTCATTCATAAAATAATATTTAACAATGACTGTCTCATATCCTGCAATCATCCAACCTCTGTCCGTGCAAAGACGATTTTATTTTCGGAAATACGGCAAAGTCATGATCACGTTACGAAATTCATTATACCCCCCGCTTGAAAAGCGGGAGGGTATATAGTAATCGTTAATTCCGTCCGTCCGTCCGTCTGTACGTCCGTCCGTACGTCTGTTACGCTTTGGGGTACCCATCTCTTATCCGCAACTCCTCTCATACCACTGAATGAAATTTTATGAAACTTTCACAGAATCTTTATTACATATTGCCATTGTGCACCTCCTATTTTACTTTTTGATCCGACACATATTTTGGGTTTCCCGGCCACAGGAAAACATGGAATTTTTCACCAGTTATAACCATATGGGAGGCGGGGGGTATCATTTAGTGAGCTCATCGCTCACAGTGCCTCTAGTTTTTTACAGCACTGCAATCTCGGAATGATGGTTTTCGTTCACGCATGTCATCCTGTAAACTGTTCTTTCAGTCCGAAAATATTATATGCCACTTAAATACTAGTGAACGACTTCTTTTACTATGTTTTTCCGATTGTTTACGGAATGTATTGGTCTACGCAGAATTTTATCACTGTTCACTGCTCCACTTATTCCGAAAACATTTCTTTTTTTAACAGTTACGATCCTGTCTCAATATGTTCTAACTATGATTGCTCAGCCATTTTGAAACCTTGAACGTTCCAATTTTGCAAATTTGACGTGACAACTTCTGTCAACCTCACAATGTAATTTTTTTTCCAGATTTCCCCACAATTTTATAAAATACAAATGAAATTTATGAAGTGGTAAATAATTTTTTTCATAAAAATTTTGCGGTGCTCCGGGTCTCCATTCCAAGTCTCATTATGAAGCCATAATTATACCCCCCGCTTGAAAAGCGGGAGGGTATATAGTAATCGTTAATTCCGTCCGTCCGTCTGTACGTCCGTCCGTCTGTTACGCTTTGGGGTACCCATCTCTTATCCGCAACTCCTCTCATACCGCTGAATGAATTTTGATGAAATTTCACAGAATCTTTATTACATATTGCCATTGTGCACCTCCTATTTTACTTTTTGATCCGACACATATTTTGGGTTTCCCGGCCACAGGAAAACATGGACTTTTTCACCAGTTATAACCATGTGGGAGGCGGGGGGTATCATTTAGTGAGCTCATCGCTCACAGTACCTCTAGTTGTAATTAAACATTTGAAATGGAATAAGATTTTACTTATTTCAATTCACATGTAGAAAAGGATTAGAAATATGCCAATAATAAATATCAATGACACAACTTTTATTACATTTTCGCTTGTCCATGAACTTTACGGACAACCCTCGTATGCTTCTGATCAAAAAGTAGAACAGGAGGTGCTCAATTGCACTATGTATAAAATATTCTGTAAAATTCTCGTTAAATTTCATTTAATGATATAAGAGGAGTTGCGTTTAAGAGATGGGTACCCCAAAGCGTAACGGACAGACGGACGGGCGTACAGAAAGACGACGGACATTCCGATCACTGCATACCCTTTCGCTCTTCAAAAATGGGATTGTTGTCAAAAATTATGTTCTGCTTGCGTAACTATCTTTTTTTCGGGGGTGAAGATACATATTTAATTTATATACACATTGCAGGCTAGTCCGAAACATCTGACGTTTCTGGCTCGTAAAATATCAAAACCGTCAAAAAGCCAGAAATACGTAAGATATTTCGGACCAATATCAGGCAAGTACCGGTGGAGGGGGGGGGGGTAAAAATCGCACCCAGAAAATTGTTGACAAACAAATAAAAGAGAGAAATTCTTTCCGCAAACGCAATTAAAAACCTATAGGGGAGTAGTCTTCTTTCAATTCTTTTAAAAGCTTTACACGTATGACTATTCCCAATCTACTTATTATTGTACCCCCCCCCTTGAAAAGTGGGACGGTATAGAGTGATCGAGATGTCCATCCGTCTTTTACCCGCAACTCCTCTAATACCACTGAATGATTTTTAATGAAACTTTCTCAGAATCTTAAAAAATGCTACATAGTGTCATTGTACACTTCCTATTTACTTTTTGATCGGACATATAAATCGGGTTTCCCATAGCAAAACATCGACATTGCCATTTTCTCTATAATATTGAAGAGAACACAATCATCTCTTATCCGCAACTCTTCCTATACCAGTGAGTAAAATGGAGTGGAGGTATTGAGTGAACTCAGTGCTCACAGTACCTCTAGTTTAACAGGGGTCTGCGTTTTCTATTGAGGGGAATCAAAGGTTATTTTTAGTTACCCTTAATTACTCTTTTATATTTGATAACTCCATGAATTTCAGAAGAGTCGATCCGGACCCCACCCTCTGGATCCGCGCAAACTTAGTCAAGCTACAAACCTCTTTTTTCAAGGAAGTTGTCCTTTTCAATTTTGATATTTGCTAAAAGAATTTCGGTGTTCAGTTGTTCAAACACTTGAGGATAACGCTCTGGATGAAAGTCCGTTCTTTGCCAACCGTGTGTTTCTATGATTCGTCTGGCTGTTTCCTTTTCTAACCTAACCCCTGGGAGGTGGGGGCAGAGGTCCTGTATAATTGTAGTCTTGCCCGTGCTGTGAGCACCACTTATATATAGCCTAAGATGGTCCATATTATCTTTCGGTTTTCATTTCAGTTCGTCGAAACACAGTTGTTAACATAGATCAATGTTTACGTATTATCGTTGAGGAATTTTTTTGTGCAGTCAATGACTTATAATTCAATGGACAAAAAAAATTGGTGAATAAGAATTGCATGCTCATTTAACACATTCAAACTTTAAACTATACTTAGTTCAAGTTCAAGTTCATTTATTCTCTCAAAACCATTTAAAATACATGGTACATGAGGACAAAAAGAAAATTTACAGCATAAATATATTCAGGTCAGAGGTATAAGTATAATATACAATGGAATAAATCAGGGGAGAAATTATGGAGGACAGACTAAATCATATATTTTTAACATAAACATACAGAGTTCTTTAAGTGAAATAGCATCTTGTTTTGTCATCAGTTGAGAAAATTTCAGAATATTTGGTCTAGTAAAGTAGTACTTATTAATATACCCTTTCCTGATGTTTGACAGTGCAGTTTGATTTGATTTGATTTGAACATATTTTATTGTACTAAATATATACAATGGGATTGGGCACAAGTTCTTAAAACTTAAAGCGCCCTCTCCCTACATGAGATATTATAACAGGATGAATTAGAAATGTTCAACAGTTTGTACAAAATAGATTACAAGTAAATTAAATAAACTCTCATTGTGGACATATATAGACTGCTACATTATTGTTTATACAAATAATTTTAAAAAAGAGTACAATCAGTTAAATCTACCAGAATGCTGAATATAAGAATGTACAATAGAAAATAGATATATTATGGAACGCCGTCACTGCCTTATAGCAGAACACTACAATTGCATTGAGTCAACTTTCCATTACATTATGTCAACTCTTTATGACATTTACACACACTACTATTGCGTTATGTCAACTTTCCATTACATTATGTCAACTCTTTATGACATTTACACACACTACTATTGCGTTATGTCAACTTTCTATTACATTATGTCAACTCTTTATGACATTTACTCACACTACTATTGCGTTATGTCAACTTTCTATTACATTATGTCAACTCTTTATGACACTTACACACACTACTATTGCGTTATGTCAACTTTCCATTACATTATGTCAACTCTTTATGACATTTACACACACTACTATTGCGTTATGTCAACTTTCTGTTACATTATGTCAACTCTTTATGACATTTACACAACTACTATTGCGTTATATCAACTTTCCATTACATTATGTCAACTCTTTATGACTTTTACTCACACTACTATTGCGTTATGTCAACTTTCCATTACATTATGTCAACTCTTTATGACTTTTACTCACACTACTATTGCGTTATATCAACTTTCTATTACATTATGTCAAGTCTTTATGACATTACCTCGCACTTCAATTACATTGCGCCAATCTTCCGTTGCATTATATCGGCTCTTTATGACATTAAGTCAAAACAACTTTACGTGGTGTAAAGATGTTTTTATATAATTTCAACTCATTATTACATTATGTGCACTCTCTGCTATTTGGTCTAAGTAGTTCATTACATGATGTGAATTTATCTTTAATTAAATATTAAGTCGCTATAACATGATGTCAGAATTTTATTACATGATGTGAAAAGAATTGTCACATGTGGCCAATTCTTTACTACATTGTGTCATCAATATGTTACATGACAACGGGAATCTATTACATGATGTCAATTTTCCCTTACTTTTTGACAAATCATTATTATGTTATGCCATTGTATCTTTACACTGTGTCTAAAATGCTTAGCCTCTTGTCAGTTTATCTTAGAATATTTCAACTCTTTATTGTGTGACGTAAGGTTTAGGTTATGCCTAAAAGTTCGTTTTGTGTTTTCAATATTACATGTATATATGTTAAACATGCAAATAATTTAAATTAAACATATCAAATATTAAATTATACACAAGACTTAATTAATCCTTAACTAAATATCAGGTTAAAACTTATAAATAGGATTATGTTCCCGTGGAATCCTTATTGACGATTCATGCGATTGTTTTTTTAACGTTGAAATTCAATGGCCGTTTAATTTCGTAATTATCGCAAATCAAATAGTATGTGTCATGCAGCAATATTTTTCTTTTTATTTTGAATTGTTTTAAAAAGTCCGAAACTTCTGATCTAACTACAAAAATTGTCCTAAGCTTTTTATTTGTCTTTGACCCTCCCTTTTTTTTAAAGTGTAAACACATCGTATTGCGTACGTGCACTGGTAGGTGGGTGGGGAGAGGGGATGGTGGGTGGGTGGGGAAAGGGGGATCCCGCCCTCCCATCTTTAGTGACCAAAATATGCATGAAATTAATCAACTGGTTTTACTTTGTAGGACATTGCATTAGTTTCACATAAAGTATAGCTGAAATAAATTGAAAACGTTTTATATTAAAAAAAAAACCCCTTTTAAAGCCTTAGAGCTTCCAGGCTTTCACCCCCTGGTCCCCAACTTAGACACCATACCGTCCCCCTACAGCTACTCTTTTCAAGAACCCAAGATCGCCACTGATATGTGCCCATGTTTACTGAGGCATGGTCAATTGATTTAAGTGAGGGACTGGTAGATTTTCTGTAACAGAATTCTGGTCCTGAAATAGTTGAAAAATGACTAATTCCAGTGACGTTGCATCGTTTTTGAAAGTTGGGGGAGGTTTGTCAGCCAGAAAAAAAATAACGTACAGGAAAAAGCAAAAAAAAAAAAAAAGAAAAAAAGATAATAATAATTTGTCCAAACTTGAAAATCCTATTTCGGGTGAAAGGGGGAGGGGTGTCCAATTTCGATCAGTCCTCAAAAAAATTTCCAAATAGTGGGTGCGGAATTTAAACGAACATTTTCTATGATAAATTTATGTCTGGAAAAAAAGAGGAAGCTAGCCCCCCCCCCTTCATATAATGCGTCTGTCCTAATTAATCAGGACCCCCCCCCCCCCTTCCCAGTCGTGAAAACACGGTTATAAACTTTGGCATAATGTAAATGTATTTTACAGCACGTAATGAACATTTGTAATCAACGTGATAAAGAGTTAATACAATGTAAAGATAATTTTAAATCATATAAGAAAGAGTTAACATATTCTTATCAAATATCCACATAAAGGAATGGAGTTTTGACATAACGTAATAAAGTGTTGATATAATATGGAACGCTGGGACTGTCTCCATAATATATGTTCACGTTATGTTATAAACCTTTATACATCACGTAATAAAGCACTGACATAAAGGTAAGATGTATTCACCTTACATCATTATGACCTCGGCGTAAAAATAAAGATACATTCATATCACGTAATAATGGTTTGTTATAATAGAAATATACACTCACAAAAGGGAATGGACTTTGACTTCAAGTACTGATAAATTTAATCATAGAACACTTGCAAAACGAAATTAACTTGACGTAATGCAATTTTGACGTAACTTATTAAAGAAATGAAATAATATAAAGAAACATTCAGTTCACGTAATAAAGTTTTAAATGTAAACATATTTTCACTTCACATAATGAACTTCGAACTTCAACTTATAAAGTGCTGACATAATGGAAGAATGTGTTTACTTCATATAATGCAGCATTGACATGATGCAAAGAGTTTTTTACATCACCCCATAAAAGTTGACATAACGTAAAGACATGTTCACATCACGTAATGATAGATTGACATAATGAATACATAGTTTTATGCTATAAGGCAGTGATGGCGTTCCATAGTCTGAGCTGATCAAAACTGGGTCAATAAGAGTATTCGAAGTGTAAGTAGTTCGTTTCGGTTCGCTGATTGTGTTTGTCAAGTGATAATTCAGCATGATGTCTTTAATGGGAAGTGTGCGAGTACTGTCAAGGAAATCAACATTCAAGTCACCTACAATTATAAACTTGTTGGAAATATCAGATACTTTTTCAATTGACCATAAAAATTTGTCCCAAAAGGATTTTTCGCTACTGGGTGGACGATATATACAACAAAGGAAAATATTACAGGTAGGTTCACTTATTTCTATCCAGACGCATTCGATTGACATGGATTCAAGGTCAATGCGACGAATAGCACGAAAACATGAAGAAACATAGATAATGATACCTCCACCATTAGAGTTTCTATCTTTGCGAAAAATTGTATCATAACCTTCAATCTGAATGTCACTTTTACAAATATTTGAGTCCAAGTGTGTTTCCGTGAAACACAGAATATCAAAATCCGTGATTAATGTTGTTACATATTCAATCTTATGTCGTAAACTTCTAATGTGTCCAATGTGTGTATTTGATCATTTGTAGGTCCCGGATTTATTTCAATGTCCCCTGACAAAAGATGCAAGAAAAAAATAATTTGAAACCACATTTGCAGATGCAGAAAATTAAAAATTAATACCACACATTTTTTGTAGGTTAAACCATTTCTTGCTAGAATTCATCAAATACAAATATAGATTTTTAACATCTAAAAAAGGATAGAACACTTTTTGGGTCGTACATCTGCTATTGCAGTAATAGTTGCCAATAGCGGCTCGATATTGCTCGATAGAATTACCTATCATTGGTTAAAAATGTTGATACATTTTTCTTTAAGAATAGATTGTAGAGCCGCAAGGTATATTTTGTGAGAGGAATATCGCAGATTGGGTGGAGCATACATACAAGAATGTGAACACATGAAAATGGAGAAAAAACAAACAAAAAAAAAGGAAATGGGGGGTAAAAAGACAAAAAACTAGTGCTAATTGTAACGGGAACCGTTACAGATGTTCCCCAAACGCTCCCCAACTCCCTTTTAGTGCCATATTCCTGTAAGTTTCATTAAAATAGGCAGAATCTATGCATTTAAGACTTAAAAAACATTGCATGAGCGTAATGACTATATCATCTTGTCTACACTATTTTACTCATTGCACGTGCACGCACGTGCATGATGACCATACCTTCTTGTAGGAGTCCATTATGCCTGTCTATGTTCTTAATCCCATCTTGTTTGGTTGAAAAACAAGGGATTTATAGCCATTTTAAAGTTTAAGCCAATCAGATTGCAGCGCACGTACATGCGCGTGTTTTCATGACAATTATTATATATCATATTGTAGGACATCTTAAAGTATGCCTATGTTTTAAATTTCAAAGCATTTTGTCAGAAAACAGAAAAGATATTGAGATTTTTGTTTCAGCCAATCAGAGCAAAGTGCACGTGCACGCACGTGCATGCATGTAAATGCTGACCATACCATATTGTAGGAGTCCTTTATGTCTATCTATGTTCTAAATCCCATCATGTTTGGTTGGAAACCAAGGGAGTTATAGTCATTTAAAGTTTCAGCCAATCAGATTGCAGCGCACGTGCATGCACGTGATTTCACGAAAATTTTTATATATCATATTGTAGGGAATCCTAATGTATGACTATGTTATAAATTTCAAAGCATTTCATCGAAAAACAAAAAAGATATTGAGGATTTTGTTTCAGCCAATCAGAGCAAAGCGCACGTGCATGCGCGTGAGTTCATGCAAATTTGACCATGTAATCATATCTATACATCTTATATATCCTTATATAATGAGTTTCAAAACATTTCATCAAAAAATATAGAAGTTACATCCATATTAAATATATCAGTCAATTCACTCATTTCACGCGCACGCACGTGCATGCGTATGCGCGCAAAATGACCTTCGTTCCGCACACCTACACTACACACCTATTAACCCTAAAAAGGTTTTAGCTCAGTTGGGTGAACAGTTTCTGAGAACACTCGCGGACAAAAAAAGTACAGGAGAAGAAATAAGAAAAAAAAAAATAATAACTAGTGCTAATTGTAATGGGGACCGTTACAGATGTTCCCCAAACGCTCCCCAGCTCCCTTTTGGTGCCATATTCCCTGTAAGCTTCATTAAATAAGACAAACTCGATGCATTTGAGACTTTAATAACGTTTATCCAGAAGTGTACAAAGTTCATTCAAATTTTGCGTGCGCATGTGAATGCATGTGCGTAATGACCATCATCTTGTCTACACAATCTTTATATTTTTAAAGACTAAATATTAAAGCATTTAATCCAAAAGTATTAAAAAGATACGCTCATTCAAGTGTTTTTTTTTTTATTTTGCTCATTTCATGTGCACGCACGTGTATACAAGAGCATGGTGACCATATCTTCTTGTAGATGTCCGTTACATCTATATATGTTCGAAATCCCACCCCGTTTGGTTGAAAACCAAGGGAGTTATAGCTGTTTAAAGTTTCAGCCAATCAGATTGCAGCGCACGTACATGCACGTGTATGCATGTGCATGGTGACCATATTTTCTTGTAGTAGTCCAGTATATCTATCTATGTTCCAAATCCCATCCTGTTTGGTTGAAAATCAAGGGAGTTATAGCTATTTAAAGTTTAAGCCAATCAGATTGCAGCGCATGTGCATGCACGTGTTTTCATGATAATTGCTATATATCTTGTTGTAGTATATCCTAATGCATGGCTATTTTCAAAATTTCAAAGGATTTCGTCCAAAGATAAGAAAGATATTGAGACTTTAGTTTCAGCCAATCAGAGCAAAGCGCATGTGCATGCGCGTGAGATCTTGCTATTTTGACCATGTCATATTGTCTATGCTTCTAATATATCCTTATATTATAAGTTTCAAAGCATTTCATCAAAAATTTAAAAAGTTACGCCTATATCAATTAAATCGGTCATTTCACATGTTGCACGTGCACGCTCTTGCAAGCACGTGCGCGCAAAATGACCTTCGTTCCGCAAATCTACATAAGATGTCTACTGACCCTAAAAACATTTCACCTTAGTCGGATGTATAGTTTACGAGATCATTCCCGGACAAAAAAGTACCCAGGAAGAAGAAGAAAAATAATAATAATAAGAAACAGAGTAAAAACAATATGTTCCCCAACTTCGTTTGGGGAACATAATAAAGTACAAAACAAAATGGAAATCTATGTGATTCAGTCATATATTGACATATGTACAAAAGAGCGACTGATCACCATGAACAAAAGGAAACCAAATGACATAATCAAAGGAGAGCAAGTGGGTGAATAGTGCTATATTTACAAAAATGTAGTACTTAATAGCTACATGTAATATAATATGCGAGGCATATATACGTTAATTAATATTTTGTGCCCTTGGGATTGTAAGTGGCAGTCTTGATGAATGTCTCACATGTTTTAGTTATTCATAATTCATTTACCCATTAGGGAGATTTTCAAGATCCTTCGAATGAGCGTACTTCGTAACGTTGTCCCTTCTTTTGAAAGTTAATGAAAATTCTCCCGTCGTAGGTCCTGATGCAGTACATTCAAGCATAAAATGAAATTCATCGGCAACATGTTTAGCATTACAAAGTGTACATAACCTTTCATTTAATGGTATACCTGCCCATCTTCCCAGCTCAACTGGTAGATGGTGATTAGTAGTACGGAATTTAACAAGTATTTTTCTAAATTTTAGTGGTAAAATACTTAAGTAATTTTTACACTCAAAATTTGTTTTAAAAGTCTTATACATAATACCTTCAAAAGAACTATTAATATCAGAATACCATTTTTGTATAAATTGATCTTGTAATCTTTGTTTAACAACAGAAGTTACCCAGTCTTGATTAGGATTATAATAAAACTGTTCATTCCAAATGTGAGATAGTCCACATGAATCAAAAATACGATGAACACAGTCAATCCAAGGATTCTTACCAAATTCAGATTGTGAGTTAGCAATTAAATATTGATATAATATACATGAAATTTTCTTATCTGTGCTATTCAGTAATTTACACCAGTATGAGACTATTCTTGAATAAATAAGGACAGATAGTGGGAAACGTCCTGTTTCACCGTAAACCATATAATTCGGGGTACTACTTTTTAAGTACAGAATATGTTTCAGAAATTTTAAATGAACACGTTCAATAATATCTAGGTTCTCAAAACCCCAGATTCCAAAACCATAAAGTAACACTGGTAAAACCATTTTATCGAACAAATCAAGTTGACATTTTACAGGAAGATTAAATTGTCTTATTTTTCTGATAACACCATACATTGCGTTTGGTCTTGGTCACAGAGATGTTTCTTGGCTTTTAAAAAAGAGCCAGATCTTTAGAAAATGTAGAAGACTTTGTAAACCAATTATATTTCTATCAATAAGATAATTCTCTACGTCATTAATGTATAAGGGAAAAAAAGGAGATAAGTTTTCCCCTGTGCGGCAAGCATACATACATATACATTGTATCGTAATGTTATATTTATAAAATGGTTTGATATAATTGCACTAGTTATATCCGGTTAAAAATCTATTTCCACCTACTTGGTAAACATTTAATTGACAAAAGGTACTTTCGAAAAAAAAAAAATCCTAAAAAAAAATAAATGTCGGAAATGAAAATAAAAATGTAAATAGAAACAAAAAATTGAGATGCACTGCAAAATTCTAACTATATTTGCAAGTGTTGAACTTCCAAGGATAAACTGTCTTGTTGAAACCATCTGTTAAATATATTTTATGTGAAAGAAATTTGAACAAGCATATACCGAATGCATAATATCGGCAGATTAGGATTTTTCCCGAAAACAAAAATAGGTTCTTGAGTGAGATTCACCCCTCCATCCCTGAAATAAATTATTGATTTTTGTAAATGCGTAGATGAGGGGTCCACTCCCTGCATGGGAAAAAACCCGCGCATGAAAGGTTCTGGCACGAAAAAGATCTCTCCCTGCTCAATGGCCCTAAGTGCCGAGTATAGGACAAAATCAGCAATACATAACTTTTTCAACATGTCTTTTGTCATAATTACTGGATTGTTAATTCAGATTCATATGAAAAAGAACAATTGTATATTAAGAAAATTTGATTTGAATAAAATCCATTCAGATTTTAATAAATTTAATTTGAATTCAATAAAATCCCTTCCAATTTTTATTTCAAAACACAAAATAAGAAAAATTTAAAGTTTGCACTGCAAATGCATTGCATTAAAGTGTAGTCAAATTCTTATTATCTTATTATATCATTATCTTGATAAAGATAAGATATATTAATTCTCTCACAAATTAAAAAAAAAACTTTTCAGTCAAAGAGGAATGATAACGATGTTTTGCGCATACCCTAACTAGCCCTTCGATGAAAATTATCAATGCGTAATTTTTTCGGAAAAAGCTCTTTGTCATAATTGTTTGATTGCTAATTGAGATTTATATGAAAGAGAACAGTCATTAGTAAAATGTGAATAAAATAGTTCATCCAGTTTGTTTGTTTTTACTTTTTTTCAATACACTAAATGAAATAAAAAAGTTTTTAATGATATTTTCAATTCAATGACAACAAATTGAGTAAGTTTATTTTGATTGGCTAAGCAGTACAATGTATTACACTGAATTGCAGCAGAGTGCGAAT
>NW_026926856.1:0-29565 GCF_032062105.1 Saccostrea cuccullata | reverse complement strand
TTGTTAGCGTAATACTTATTGTTCTATTGATTTTGCGCTAAACGTCATTTTTATGTTATGAGTATGACGTCACAGAGTCCCCGGGTTAGCCCACGGTACATTACTACGACTGTTGTAATTTTGAAGAGTGCTGATTTTTAACTGAAGGAAGTGAACGTTTTTGGGAAAGGGTTATATTTGACCTGTAAGCATTGTTATCATTGTTATGGATGTTTTATTATTGTAATTAAATAAAGGGTTTAAAAACTGAAATCGATTCCTGTTAATTGATTCTGGGACTATTGGGCAACCCCCTTACAATTCCATAAATTTTATTGAGTAGGTGTTTTTTTAAAAAGAAAAATATAAGTAATGTCAATGCCCGTGAGCATATGTGTATGGTGTGGTTTTTTAAATTTTTTTTTTTTGTTTAAAAAGTCAGAATCTTTATTTTACAACTTTTAGGTGTATTTAAAGATTCAAAATTTTATTTATTTATTTTACATTACCAATCCGGGAAGACAAACCCCTATGGTTGTCAATGTGTCATTTTGAAATATAAACAGCCCAGATTTTTCTTTTTCAAAAAATCTATAATTTTTAAACTTATTTAAAAATATCCGAAAAAAATTTTTACATTTTCTTTTAACAAAAAAAAAATCTGAAAAGGAACATTTCTGATTTGAATGGGGACCCATTTTTAAAACTTAAAATGAAAGTGATATCGTCAAAACAGATATTTTGGGTTTAAAATTTTAAAAAAAGTTTAATAAGAAACATGTTAAATCTACAAATTTTTACAAAATATTTTGTTAACAAAAATATGGGTTGGGAAATTCTGAAGAAGTATGATATTTAACGTTTTCTTGAGCCTTACAAGTTTGACTTACTTTACTCTTTAGAGCACTTTATTTTTCTGAATATATGATAATCTTATAGCTGCAGAACTGTAGCTCTCCAAAAAAATACAGTGCCACCCTTTGTAAAAACTGTAATCATTGCGCACTAAAAGTTCCTTTGTTCTGGATTAATTCTTCCAATTAAACAGACCAATCCCCACTTTACAAATGTAAAGTTGTTTCCCTTTGCGGGGTCAACCAAAAGGTCAAAAAGGGAAAGAAACAACATTTCTCCTCTTTATGTCCCAAAAATTTGGGTGGGCTTGGGGAATCCACTGTGTTTAAAATTGTTTTCTTTGGATGTGTGGGTAGCCCCAACATGGGGCAATCAGTATGCAACGATTTTTCCCAGTCAAATGACAAAGTTACAAACCTGAAAACTCAAAGGGTACTGTGAGGATTGAGGATTCTATGGGTTTATCCCCTAAGATGGCAGCCAAGGGACATAACTTTTAAAAAGTGTGGATTAACTATTCTTACCTCAATCACGAAAAAAATAGATTTAAAAAAAAAATTTCTTACTACTTTTTTTTATACTCCCGTAGTTGACATCTGCACTAAGTTCTTTAAAAGAATTATCTTGCAAACTAAAATGGCAGTGTAAAAAGACGAAATTTTCGACGATTTTTTTAGGGCCAGGAGGGCTATTAACAATAATAATGATAAGGAATGTTTTTTTGGGAAACAGTGAAAAAAAATGTTGGGAACACACGGTTAGTAATATTTTGAGATGACATTTTAAAACTAGAAAAAAAAAATTAAAACAGCGCACTTTTTTGTATGCAATAAATATACAGTTTTTACAATGGGTGGCACTGTAGCTGTTCGGTTGTCAATAATTTTTCCGGAACTAATTTCTGCAGCCAATAGCTGATAACTTCTTCTCAACTATTGAAAATCATTTTCCCCAAAATAACCATTTCTTTTTTTTCAAACCATACACGTGGGGGAGATATAAATATGTTATATAATTATGTCTTTGGCATGGATAGATTGTTAGAGTAAAAACAAAGTATTTTTGAACAAGAGATATGACACAAAAAAGCTTCGTTCTGTTCAACCTCCTCCTCTGCTTAAGAAGAGTAAATGCACTTGTGAATGATTTACGAAAAATTTATTCCTTTTTCATTGTATAACAATGATATGATAATTTATAAACTTAATAATAAACAGTCTGAAAAATACAATTCATTTAAGTTGTTATGAATAATTATTTGTTATCATGATGGTATGATATTGATAATTAAAAAATTATTTGAAATACACATTGTTAGACTTGATTGATTGATTGTATGTTGTTTAAACGTCCCCCCGAGAATTTTTCACTCATAGGGAGATGCCACCACTTGCCGGTGGAGGCTCAAATTTTGTCCTATGCTCGGCACTAGGGCCTTTGACAGTGAGTGATCTTTTTCGTGGAGCACCTACCAACACGGGGCCTCGGTTTATAGGGTTCATCCAAAGGACCCCCCATCCCGCAGGGGGTTTTTAACCCCCGGACGAAGGTTTCTCCTTTTTTCGCACTTAGAGAAACGCTCTAACCACTCCCCACGCGGGCGACTGTTAGACTTGAAAATAAGTAAATAATAATGTGCATTCATGAGATAGAGAAATCTTGAATAGTAAGTTGTGAATCTTGGATTATAGTTAATACATGGACATGCACGTCCCTGATTATAGATGAGCATTTTATTTTAAAAATATATAATTTCTGCCCTGCTTAATCACTGTGTTATGCATTATCATGTCCAAGGCAATAAAGCAGCTATTAATTATGTACCTTTTTGTCAGTATTTGATGGTTTTGTTTTCTGAATATTTCAGTGTGACAACAGTGAAAAATTAGTTGCTTTTCCACATCAACTCTCCTGATGAAATGAAAAATCAAACCCCGTGTAGGCATTAGTGGATAACGCGTCCACATAAGGTGGATGGTTTACCTAAGAATGGACCCATTACAATCAAGGCCTCTCTACAAGAGGGTAACAATAGATTTGACGTATGGGTGTTATACAGCAACAGAACAGGGTCACCTGACAGTGGAGGATAACTTTGTACGGGGGACATTACAGGTTGTGCTCATGATCACACTTATCTATCTACATCTAATTAGACATTGTTTATGCAATATCAAATAATTTAAAAAGCATCAAATTTTACATATCAAGAAAATTTTAGCAAACGGAAAAATTTCAATGTAAATTTCTTAAAAATTTTTTTTTAATGAAATTTCACATATCAAGAGCATTTAGTTAAGTTTTGTGTGAAGATTTCTATGAAATTTCGTATAAAAAGTTTTAATTTGAATTTCATATGAAACTCTTCTACATAGTGTCATTTGTACACTGGCCTATTTTATTGTGTAATAAAATGTTCCAGAGGTAAGCTCTGCATGGGGGGATTATGTTATAAAGGAAATAAAATTCAAAACAGTACCGTTCTTTCCCAAAATTTTTTACATAAATTACAGGTTTGGAGCCCATGGGTTTATTTTGGATATGCCCAACCCTCTTCCCACAGAATATTCGATTTTTAAAAAATTATTTTCCCCTTATTGTGACATTATCAGTGATTGAAGGTCACCACTCCTGGGAATCCTTGTTTGATCCACCCCCAAACCCCTTGTACATTAGATGTATATAATGGACAAAAACAGGAATGTTAGAAGAGAGAGGGTTAGCAAGGGGGAAAAATAGGGGAGTTCTGTTTATCCCCCCCGGTAAGTTTCACTACAAAGCATTCTTTCTTTGTATATAAATTTTATGTCATTACTTAGGTACTTTCACTATCACAATAAACCATTTTGATTTTTTTTTTAATTTAAAATAGGGGCAATCTGATTTTCAGTATTTGCAAGATGTCAGTGAAGTTAATTTTATTATAAGTACACAAAAAGGGTTAAAAAGGGCAATTTTCCTTTCCAGGACCCGGGCCATTTTGGGGGGTGATTGACATGTTTGGTACTGAAGGGGGACTTTTTTAGCACAGAGCAGCGTTGTTAGCCTCCCACGGTTACTGTGTGTTTGCTCTGCCTTTTTTTCCTATGAAGATTTGCCAAAATTTTTCCCGATTTCACTGGATTTTTCATAGTAAGAATTCATTGCATTTTCTTATTATAACCATTCACTGGACTACTGTAAATTATTTTTTATTCATGAGAAATTTATTTTTGCATAATTTTGTAAATCTGTCTGAGAAATTTATTCCTTGTTTAAAAATGTTAAATTTTTAAATTTTAGATCCATGATATAATCGCGTATTAAAAGATTGAAGGTAATATGGAAACCATCTATCCTTCTGTATTAAAAATCCAGAAATGAAAAAAGAACTAAAAGAAAAAAGGGGGAATATCAGTATGTACTGGTCCCTGCTGACAAAGTACAACAACATTGTGTTTGTTTGTAATTCACAGGATATAAATTGTTTTACAGAAGAACTTGGATTTAATTCTTCAAGTGGTAATCCTGTTTATAGCTGCAGAACTGTAGCTCTCCAAAAATATTATATTGACAGACTGGAGAGCTAAGTCCCACCCATTGAAAATACTGTATATTTATTGTGCAAAAAAAAGTGTACAGGGTTCAAATTAATTCTTCCAAATTCTTACTTCAATTAAAAAAAAAGCTAGATTTGAAAGAATTCCTTACCCCCACAAGTACTCTTGCAGATTACATCTGTATGAGCGTTTTGGACCGAATTATCTTAAAAAACCCAAAATAGTAAAAAGGGAATTTTTTTATGATCTCAATTCCAGGGCCAGGAGGGCTATAAACAATTATAAGGCAATTTTGTTGTGGAAACAGTGAAAAATATGAGTAACACACGGTTAGTAATATTTTGAGATGACAGTCTTAAAAACATGGTGAAAAAAATAGAAACAGAACACTTTTGTGTGTGCAATAAATTCCAGTTTTTTAAGGTGTGGCTTGTAGCTCTACGGTCTGTCAATAATTATTTTTCCGGAAGCTGTTATGCAGCTATGTTCAACCAAGCCTCTTTCTTTACTTCTCACTAAGATATAAAAGTAGTGAAGGAGAAACTTCAAGATCTTTACATGTAGATTTTAAATTGTTAAAAACATGAACCCAGGGGTGGTGGGGCCACAACAAAAAAAAGGGGAAACATTGAAAGAAATGGGCTTTGGGTGTCTTTGGCCGAGAGCAAGAAATAAGCTCGTGTCATAAGTATTCGTGGAAAATGGCGGTCGCGTTCAAAAGTAATTCCCTTTGTACAGAAAAATGAATGTTATGATGTTAAACTAATTAAATTTAGTTTTTAAGATCCCCAAACCAGAATAAATTTCCATGTATACGTATAAAAAATCGTCTGCTAGAGTAAATTGTTTTGTCATATTTGAGTGTAAACAAAGAGGGGTCGAAAGTCTAAAGAATTGTCACCGGACAAGAAAAAATATTTAACATTAAAAAAAAGATGGATTAAAGATTAGTGAGATTGAAAGGATGTTGAAAGTCCCCCAATCTACATGCAGGTCTGTTGTCGGGATTTTTCATGTAGGGGGTACATGTAGCCTGTTGAAGGCTAAGAGAACTGAAAAACAAAAAAAAAAAACTCCTAAAAATTTTTGTCGTGGGAAGCCAGGTTACTTCGGTTGGTGAAGCGAAGCAGAGGAAAGGTACTAAAAGATGTAACTTCCGAATTTAATGCTGGAAATTTTTCAAATCAAGTTATGAGGCCTGTACAACGGATTTTGCCAAAAATCAATTTTTTAAGAGTTGTTAGGAAACGTATGGTAGTGAAAGAGGTAAAAAAAAAAAGATACTTACATGGGCCTAAAAAAACGGAGATTAATTGTAGACGAATACTGGAAAAAAATTATATTCAGTGACGAGTCCCAAATCTACTTTGGGCCCAAAAAAATAGAGTCTACGTGTGGCGATCTATCATGAAGCCTATAGACCGGAATGCATGCTTGCAGAATGTAAACCCAAAATTTCTGTTATGATCTGGGGGGTTTTTACCGGGTACCCCCTGTGAAGGTAAACGGCAATATAAATGCTGAGAAATACATTTCAAAATTAGATGAACAACGTGGCCCCTAATTGCCCACATTTTCCTGACAATTCCTACATATTCCAGGATGACAAGCCCCCGCATGAGCCCGTATCGTAGAGAGATTTAAACATGAAAACAACATCCGTGGAATGATTTGGCCAGCCCAATCACCCGAAAAAATTTATCGAAAATTGTTCATCGGGGGAAGAGGAGTTTACAAAATCGGGGGGTGAAATATTTTAAACCCAGATCAGCTGTTTGAAGTATTCTCGATACTGCGCAGAATCTCTCTGTAGATACATTAAAAACCTTTATCAGTCCCTACCACGAAGAGTTTTGCTTGCATTCGGTCCAAAGGACACCTCACAAAGTACTAAAGGTATGTGCATTTTCTTATTATGTTGAAAACGGCAATTTATTTGTAAGCGAGATAACTCTCAATTGGCGTCATTTTCCGCGAAACTTTTGGAACGACGCTGAGTTCCCTTTTTTCTCAAACAAGAACAAAACATTTTTCTCTCAAATAACAAAAACAATGCAGAAGAACTTGTTCCTGGAAAAAAAATTTTTCACCACCTCAGTTGCAGGAACTTGGAAAAAAAATGTTGCATTTAAGTGCAGTGATTGGAATTGAGGAATTTTGGAAGAAATTTGTGAAACACGTAACAAATTATAATATATAGTTATTTATTAAAATATAATTTTTTATCGAAAATTTTTCTTTTTGTAATGGATTAATACTAAAATAATTAAATTTCGCCTATTTTGTATTAAATTTAAAAAGAAGGGGGTACAAGCCTACATGCTACCTGAATTAAATTTGGTCCTGTCATTATTTACAAGAATGTCCCCCCCTGTAACTATTGTGGCCCACCCTACCCCAGGGGTAAAGATTTGAACAATTAAACTTTATTCCAGGATGCATTCACCAAGGTGCAAGTCAATTTTTGTCCCGGGTTTTTAGAAGATTTTTAATGACCCCACACTTTATTTTCTTTTTTGATTATTACTCTTGAAAAGGGGTTTGTACCTTTCTTTTAAAATTTTAACTCCTCTTAACCCAAGGATGTTTTGTACCAACTGGTTAAATTTGACTTTGTAAATTTTGAAAAGAATCTAAAAAAGTGAAAATTTTTCAGACAGACAATGGACAAGGGGTGATAAAAACATACTCGAGATTAAGGTTCATAAACCCTCTGCTCAATCACATTAAATGTTGCTTTTAGCTTAATGATTTTCGAGAAGAAATATATTTTATAAGTAAAATAGAAACAATTATAGCATAGCTTGCGGGCCAAAATTTGAACAAAAGACACTTCAAACTTTAAATTTAAAGGAATAATAGACATTTATGTCATTAAGCGTTATTTTCTTTTAGGGTATCGATGAACCTTAAAAGTAGCGGGTAATAATAATTCAATCAAAGTTAAAGTTCAAGGGATCGAGAATTAACACAATAAAATTGGTAAATTGTTTTTGAGTGTTCATGATGATGATTTTTCGAAAATACAATTTTATTCAATAAAAATTTAAAAAATAAAATTTTGGGATAAAATTGATAGTTTAAAATCATAAAATTGATAAAGGAAGGGATTTTAAAAGTTTACTTTTTTTGAAAATTATTTGGGGTTCGTTCATTTTAAAAAACATGAAATACATAGTTTTACTAAATTTAAAGTGTCTTCTTAACTCTTTTCCCGACCTTATATTTTACATTCTCAACAAAACCTTTAACTTTTGGTCTATGGTCATTTTGGGCTGCTTATACGGCCGAAAATATTGGCAAATCATTAAACAGTTGAAATTGGTTTTCAATGAAAAAATTTTTCCAAAAATACATTTTCTTAAAAAGACGCCATATTGCTTTGTTTAGTTTTTTTTGTTGTTAAAAATTTTTTAAAAAAAGAAGAACAAATTCCCGGAGGAGAGGATTTTTTCATTCTTAGTAGTGTCGCCCAAAAAACTTTAAATGTCGATACTTAAAAATTCCAAAACTTTTAGACAATTTGAAAGATTTTACCAAAATAGTCTTAAAAACTTACGACTTTTCAACTTTATACACAACTATTCCCCACGATAAATAAAAGTCAAGACTTTTTGATATTATTTACAGCTGCTTTTTCAATAAAAATGAAAATCGTGGATTTGCTTACCTGGTCATTGGTCATTTGCAAAATTGTTTTGTTAACAAAAAGTACTCTTAAGTTGACATCAAAAAGACGCTTGAGTTTCTGATTGACAATATCTACAGTGTATGTGCTTTTTGGATACTAGTTCTTCCAACAATCTATCGGAATTCCCATGCGTACCATTTGTTATTAGCAGACCATTTTTGCATTCATATGAAGCAAGTCTTAAAATTTATCCTTGAAAGAAAAAAACCTTGCCGTGGCCTTCAAATGACACTTGGATATACCGACGACGTATTGCCAATTAACAATGGTAATTTCCATTCTCATGTCGATACGATATATCCTGGTGAGCTTGAGATAAAAGATCCACAGAGTCTAACCATCTGTTTAATTTATATTTTATTAAAAGGACGTTAATGGAAATTTAAAAAACCCAAAGCTCTATATAAACGTGATGACTTTCATCTTTCCATCGTCAGCTTCCCTTACTTATGCAGCAATATGTCTTCATCACCTGCATAAGTTTATATTCCATTTAATTCGATACACAAGAGCCTGCTCTACATATGAACAATTTATATAATGAAAAAGGAAACATATACAGTCAAACTTTACTTTTTTTAATTTAATTGGGCTAAGAAAACTTTAGAGATACCTGTTAAAATGGTAGGGGCTTCCAATATATCGTGATTACTGATATTGAAGTTTGAGATATTGATGTTTACCATATTTATTTTGTTGAAGTTAAAAGTTAAAACTTTTTTCAAATTAAAAATACAGTGTATATCATTGATTAACAGATCGAAAGTATCAATTGATGACAAAAAATAAATACTTTTAAAAATTTATCGAGAAAAATTATCCTTTAGTCCTTAAAAAAATGCTTATATTTTTAAAAATACACCCGTACTTTTAGTGAAAGCCATCATTACAGAAACAATATGTTTATCAATGAAGGGCAAGTGGGACTTCGACAGACGTTGAAAATCGTTTCTCTGTTTATTTTGTCCAAATCTTAAGATTTGAAACCGAAAGTACATGCCAGCAATGGCGGATTTTATAGGGGTGTTGTCTTTATATATGTTTTGCTTTTAACATTGCAGACTTTCGGAGACCTTTCACGTCCAACGTGGATACTACAGGAGCCCCTCAGATGAAATTATTACCTAACCTACTATATAAAATGTAATTAATAGGCATTTTGAACTGTTTCACAGTTTATTTTATGTTTTTGCGTGATCATGAAACAGTCTAACTGTTGACGGGGTCACAGAATGAACTGTTGCCTGTTTAAAGCGTCATCGTGATATTCAAGCATTTTGATGATCACGACATCACTATTTACCTGCTACATAATTAATTAAATTGAAATAAAACACACAAACAATAATCAATCAATTTATTAAATATTACCTTAAATTATTAAATATTAATCTTTATATTATGTGTTCAGCTAATTACAAGTATGAGAATAAACATTTGTTAAAACTCTTTATTGTTTGTTTATGTGTTTTTATTCCAATTTGATTAATTATATAGTACGTTAGGTAATAAAACACTTATTCAATGACTACTTGGTGAAACAAACCGTTTGACTGTTTACCTCGTTGTCATTGAATCAGTGTTTACTGTTTAAACTGAGGTTCATTATCGCAGTAGATGCGCATGCTGGTACAAAAAAAAAACAACCTTCTCTTCTCAGTGGCCCTGAGATTCTATTCTACGAGGGGCTATCAAAAAGTTCGTGGACTAGCGCCCTAGAATTAAAACCGCTTTAGGTACATCAATGAATTTTAAAATATTTAGTTATCATCATTTTTTTCTATCTGTAGAGTAAACCACAAATCATAAAAATTAATTTTATTTTTTAGTAAATTAATAAAGTTTTCGTGAGCAATGGTGTGTTCCGGCGGCGCAACCTCGAAAACGATGTTTTTTCCGACCTAAGTGCAACTAAGATAAACTATTTTGATATGAACAAATTCCGTTAATTCAGGTTCGTGTTGGGGCACCATTGATCCATAAAATATGGAATTTTTACCTCATTCTGGAAGTTCTATGAAATTTTATTGTAAATTTCACATGGAGTCTCCAAACAAATATTGCCTTGAAAATGACGTCAAAAGGGGGAGCGACTTTATTTTCCAACTTTCTATGAAGTTTTGCCCCTGAAAAAACTGGTATACACCTAGGAAATGTTTAAACTGACTACGGAGAATCAATGTGCATCCAGATTTTTTGTTTTTTAATGCTTAAATAAATTCAGAGAGAAAAGGAAAGCAAATTAATGTCGATTTGTAGTCAAGGTTTGAAAAAATCTATCACGTCAAATAATGACGTTGATCATGTGTTTTAGCTTTATTGAACTCCAAAAAATAAATATGCTGGCACAATCAAGCAAGGATCTCTCCCAATGTATAAATCCATTTGCAATAATATATGCATTGAAAGCTGCTGTCCATGACATTGTAAAGTCATAAAAACAAGACGGGTTGAAGTCCTTACTCAGTTCTAGGGAATCTCATTAAAATAAGTGTACGAGGAAGAAGAAGCGGATATTGAAAAATAATGACGTTGTCGGACGGCTTGAAACTAAACGACGACGGCACCGGGTAATCATATAATGTTGTTTTTATTTTATAATAATTTGCGAAATAATGAATGTATCAAGCTAAATTTTTCAACATTTTTTTTATTTATTCTCGTTTTATGTTCCTTATAAATTTTGCAAGCATAGTGCTAATTCTATAGCCTCAGTCCACGAACTTTTTGATAACCCCTCGTAATTAAGAGCAAACTTATGTCAGCATGCAAGCAAAGAGTTCATTTGTAAAAAAAAAAAATTTCATATCTGTGAAGATGTAATTCTATATGTGATATTATGAATTATATCTATTTCCAATGTTAATTACCTAAAAAGAAATCTTGTGAAGGTTTTCAGTTGGATAAAGTACTGCGAACGATAGTATGTTCTCCCGCCTACCTCCAAGTCAATTTTCAAAAGTTAACATATTTGAATGATTTTCAACATTTTTATAGATATTTATGTGGACTTTTTTAAAACGTACTTATTTGGGACTGTTACAACAAAATGGGATAACTCTATAATTTTGGTATCAAGGGAAAACTGAAAATATTTTTAAAACACCTCAATAAATAAATTAAGAGCTGGAATGAATGATAATTTACTATCTAGCACTGGAATTCAAATGATTAATCAATTACCATTGAACTGTTCTGTGTATCAAACAAAGATTTTATGGCCAAATTGCCATTTGATTAATATTGAATTTAATTGGTGCCAAACGTAGGCGGAAATCAAGAGTTAGAGTTCGTAGTTCTTTGTTACACCATGACTTTAATTACAACAGAATACAGTCATAAATTTGGGTACATTGCCATAACGCCAACACTGCCTTATAGCATACAACTACTATTTCTTCATTATGTCAATTTATCATTACGTGATGTGAACAATATCTTGACGTTATGTCATTTTTATGAGTATTATGTAAAAATATCTTTACATTATGTCAATGCTGCATTACATGAAAGTATATATACCTCTTTCATTATGTCATACTTCATAACTTGAAGTCGAGATTCATTATGTGAAGCGATAATGTGTTTACATTGTGTTAAAACTTTATTACGTGAAATGAATGTTTCTTTACATCATTTAATTTCTTTAATATGAGAGGTCAAAATTGCATTACGTCAAGTGAATTGTGTTTTATAATTAAACTTATCATTACATGAAGTCAAAAATCCATTCCTTTTCGAGAGTGTACATTTTTATTATATCAAAGCATTATTACATGATATGGGTTTATCTTTATTTTACGGCGAGAGCATCATGATGTGAGGTGAACACATCTTACCTTTATGTCAGTGCTTTATTACATGGTGTAAAAAGTGTATGACATTATGTGAACATATCTTTATATTATATCAACACTTTATCACATTATGTCAAAACTCAATTCCGTGATGTGGATATATAATTACGTTATGTCAACTCTTTCTTATGTGATCTTAAAATATCTTTATATTGTGTTAACTCTTTATCACGTTGATTCCAAAAGTGCATTACCTGATGTAAAAATACATTTACATTATCACAAAGCTGCAATAATGAATGTTGACGACCGTGTTTTTATGACTGATAAGGGGGGGGGGGGTTGGATTGTTACGGAAGAATTAGAGGCACAAAATATAAACCCCCCTCTTTTCCCAAACATAAATTTACAATAGAAAATGTAATGTTCATTGAAAGTACAGCCACCACCCCCCCGGGTTGTTGAAGTATAGTCCAGTGAGGGTCTACGTAGTATATCTGACAAAAAAATTAGGACTGATCGAAGTTGGACCCCCCCTCCCCGAAATAGGATTTCGGGCTTGGAGTAGACAATTTTTTTTTTGGCTTCTCAAGTTTTTTTTTCGGGCGAATATTTTTTTTCTGGCTACCCCCCCCCCCCCTCCTTTCGAAAAAGATGATACGTCACGCACTGGAATTAGTAATTTTCTCAACTATTCCAGGGCCAGAATTCTATTACAAAAAATCTACCAATCCCTCATCTAAATCAATTGAATATGCCTTAGTAAGCATGCATGAACACATATCAGTGGCGGATATGAGAATCTTGGAACAAAAAAAATTGTCCAAGCCTGAAGGGGGACGGTTTATGGTTGGAGACCAAGGGGGAAAGCAGAGAAGCTCTCAGGCTTTATAGTTTTATAAAAAAAAGTTTTCAACTTAATTCAGCTAAACTTAATGTGAAACTAATGCAATATCCTACAAAGTAAAACCAATAAATTTATTAATTTTTTGTACATGTAGATTTTGGTCACTAAAGATGGTAGGGCGGGATTTCCTCCTCCCCCCAACCCACCAGTGCACGTGTGTTATACGATGTGTTTACACTTTAAAAAAAAAAAGGAAAGTTCAAGACTGATAAAAAAAATATGACAATGTTCTTAGTAAGATCAGAAGTTAAGACTTTTAGCCAAAAAAAAAAAAAAAAAAAAAACAAAAAAACAAACAAATAAACAAACAACAATTCAAAATAAAAAGAAAAAAAATTGCTGCACGACTCATAATATTTGATTTATTTAATTATCAGATTAAAGTAAACGCCATTGAATTTCGACGTGACTTTAATTCACAGTCGCAGTGTTAAGGCTTTGCACGTTTCAAGATTGTCAATCCTTTGTCGCTTAAAATTTTTATTTAAAGATGCCATTCCCAAATCGCTGAACATCTTCTACGGCAATTTCTCTCTCCCGCCAATTTTAGTGCTCTCGGAACGCGGAAAATACAATCGGAATTCCTCGGATGACTCGTACCTCGCACATAACGTTTGAATGGAGCGTAGCGGAGTCAGCCGAGGATTGCCGATTGCGGAAAATACGGTATTCTCATATAAAGGCCGAGGATACCCGTGTTCGCATAACGTAATAGTGAATCGACATAATGTAGTAGTGTAAGATATCATAAAGAATTGACATAATGTAATGATAGGTTAACAGAATGTAATTGTTGTTTAATTAAATGTCATGAACAGTAAACATAACGAAATGCAAGAATGTGTAAATGTCTTAAAGTGTTGACATAATGTAAAGGAAGGTTTACACGATGCAATAGTAGTGTGGGATAATATCATAAAGAATCGACACAATATAATGGAAGGTTGACACAATGCAGTAGTAGTGTGGGTTAATGTCATAAAGAGTTGTCATAATATCAAAGGAAGGTTGACACAACGCAATAGTAGTGTGAGTAAATGTCATAAAGAGTTGACATAATGTAATGGAAGGTTGACACAATAAAATAATAGTGGAGATATAAATGTCATAAAGAGTTGACATAATGTAAAGGAAAGTTCACACAATGCTATAGTAGTATGAGTTAATATCATGTAGAGTTGACATAATGTAATAGAAGGTTAACACAATGTAACAGTTGTGTGAGTAACTGTCATATGGAGTTGACATAATGTAATTGAAGGTTGACGCAGTGCAATTGTTGTATTCTGCTATAAGGCAGTGACGGCGTTCCAATGTAAAATCTCTACAATTTACAAATTTTTTACATAAACTGAAAATATTTTTCAATGAAAAAGCATACACACACTAAAAAGAACAAAAACGATCATTTTCTCGTACTTTGACATTATTTTTCAAAATGAGTGGGTCTTCGCTCCATTTTTTTGTAAGATAATCCAAAGTTTTCAATAAAATATACATTTTTGATTTACAAAAAACATGGAGCGAAACACTTTACCTTAAAAGTACACTTTTATGACAAAACAATCGCAATTCTCTTTCTGAGAGAAATACTTGAACTCCATTAAAGCTGACATGAACTCTTAAAAAAGCCATCATTTTTCATCTTTGTGACTTACTACATTCCTGTACGCCTTTGTCCGCCATATTTCTTCGATTCCGCCATATTTAATTGAAAATTTTTGGTCACCTGTACCTGCTATATATAGCCTTGTACGATTGCTTCACTTGAGTGATTTCTAGCCTGACTGTCGACAGGTACACATCTCCGATAACAAAGGTTTTAGAAGTCAAAAAACTGACCAAATACATGTTTGAAAAGTAAAAATTCAACAAAAAATAGAACTATACCGAGAATTAAATTATTTTTGAATGCATTTGCTGCAATATAGAAACTAAACTAACACGGAATACATACATGTACATCAAACACCCATTCAGGTCGAGAAAACGCGTCAAACGCAGTGATAAAAACATTTACCTGACTACTGCTATCGTTACAGGGATGTGCACATGTCGAAAGAATTATCCTATTTTACTTTTATTGAAAAATGCATCTCAGAAGTCATGTAATCCATTGCTAACTCAACAGTAAAAGATGCTTGGACACACGTGGCCCATGCCGATCATTTTATTTGGTCAGGAACAATATCAAAGGTTGAAAGCTCAGTGGGGTTGAATGAAAAAAAAATGCAAGTAATTTTTTCAAAAATAAACATTACTCTTGTCTGTACATGTTGTAAATAAAATTTACGATTAAGTACATGGTTTAACTTCATCAAATTCATTTAAAAAAAGCAGGCATTATTACGAATCTTTCACCTTTTGAAGATATTTTCCCGTGATATGAGGGCGGGGGGGGGGGGGTGTAATAAAACATGCATAACACTCTCATAAAAATGATAAAAGAAAAACGTCTGAAACAGATTGGATTTCTTTATGATCAATTATTATCAAATGAATATTGTGTATTGGCTTTATTAGACCTAATATAATTTGATTTAAAGTTATTTATAATTTTATGCACTATGAAAGAAAAAGTGAGCACGTTCACATACGCTCCTCCCAAAAGTCGAAGTAGTGCTGAAGTTACCAGAAAAAAATAAAGGAATCGTAATTTCCTTGTAATATGCACATCTATACACATTGTGTCCTAAATATCTGCAAAGTTTGACGAAATTGTGTGCAGCGGTTTATGAGGAGTTGCGCTGACAAACTTTTCACCTCTATATTCAAGATATGGCCAAAATCTAAATGTAAAAGTGCGGAAATTCCCGAAAAATAAAGAATTCAGAATTTCCTGGTGATGTGCAAATCTACACACACATTGTCTCCTATAAATATCTGCAAAGTTCGACAAAACTCTGTACAGTGGTTTATGAGAAGTTGCGCTGACCAAAAAAAAAAAAAAAAAAAAGACTGACTGACGGGTCAAAAACATTATACCACACGCTGGGGTAAAATAAACGAGTTTGATTCTTTGGTACAATGATAATGAAAATAGAATTTAATGTGAATTAAATTTCTAGACATAAATAAGTAATGATTATTAGAAAAAGCATATAGGAAGAGAGAGTAAACTCATCGTGAGAATTCCACATTCTACCTAAAACTAGTTTTTTAAAAAATCTCTTGTCTGTGTCCAAGTTCGACACATACGTTTGAGAGGGTATTCGAGAAAGTTCCCAATGTTCCCATTCCTGTGATTTATATTTCACGTTTATTATATCCCCCGCCTGAAAAGTGGGAGGTAATCGTTATGTCCGTTCGTCTGTCTGTTACGCTTTGGGGTACCCATCTCTTATCCGCAAATCCTCTTACACCACTTAGAGAAATTTAATGAAACTTTCAAAGAATCTTAAGTTTATTACAGATTACCATTATGCACCTCCTATTTTACTTTTTGATCTGACACGTATGGGTTTAGCGAAATATGGACTTTGTCATTATAACCATATGGGAGGCAGGGGGTATCATTTAGTGAGTTCATTGCTCATAATACATGTACGTCTAGTTTCTCTTTCAATATGGGCGTTTGGGTTAATTTCCTGTCCAAAGTAAAATTATTATTCAATTTATGAAGTTTCGACATCCCGCCTGAAAAAAATCCTTGATCTGTCCTAAGGCATAATAAATAGTACAGCACAAAGTGCGTAGGATTTTATACCTATCATTGCCCCAACTGGTGGTTACAGAGAGAGAGAGAGAGAGAGTGAGAGAGAGAGAGAGAGAGAGAGAGAGAGAGTTCAATATACAAAAGAATAAATAATAATTATCCGTATTCAACCAGTGTCAAGTATCCCTACCCTAGCTTTTTAAATTATCTCCCAAATTCACCTACAGAAATTATTTATATATATAAAAAAGTACATAGACTATCAGGTAGGGATACTGAAATCTCGAAATAAATACTTCCTGTAACAACATAATTATAAATTTAACAGTTACATTCCTCAAAAAGCACATACTTTGTGGTCGGAGTGACACATTTTAAAAAAATCTCATAACTGAATTCGGCAGAAATGTCTGTCTTCCATGAATATTTAAATAACGATCATGTCAAGTATTTTTGTATGCCCCCCCCCCCCCCTCCAAAAAATAAAATGCCTAAATGTCAATCTGAACAGGGGATGGCCATCCTCCGTGTGTGTATGTGTTAAAGAATGTATAGATGTACACATAAAAATTTGTATTCTGGTTAATTGCTTTTAAGATTTGAAGTAAATTATAGCCGTATATCAAATTACTTTGTTTAGATTTGAGATTAGTACTAAAATAATCAGTTATAATTGACAAATGAATTTTGCGACGCAAACCAACTGCAGACTATATACAGGACTTTGTCTAGAATGTATATTAGAACTACATGTAGATAAACAATTCACACTTATAGCTTATGAACATCAGTTATAATACCCCCCCCCCTTTCAGCCGCGCAAATACCAAATAACTTCTCTTTCCACTTTTGATATTTTTCCTGACCAAAATCTGATCAGCACGGACTAAGTGTATCGTCGTGCTAGTGTGTACGGAGTAATGACAGTGTGTTTACTATTGAGCTTTTATGGAGTTTATTTCTTTTTTGTGATGCATATTTCAATAAATGGAATTCAGGGTGTATTTCACTTGACTTGTGCACATCTTCGAACCGATGCAGTAACCTTATTACCAGGTATGGGTACGTTTACAGCGTTCGAGGCGTTTTCTCGATATGCATCAAATCAATTGCATAGGACCTGCAAATCACAGACGTTGGTTGTTTTGTTCCATTCAAATGATAAAATTTCAAAATGTGTTTGCAAATTTTACTGCTTTTCATTTCAAGTTTATTCTGCATAAATTGGCGCACTGTAAAAATACGTACTCATGCATCTAAATTTCTCTTCCAAACTTGCATTTTTTTCTTTTGATTCAAATCAATATTCATTCAAAAAATATGATTATTATGTTGTTTATTTTGTTTTTGAAATGTCTTGATCACCTCATGTGTTCTCATATGCTTTACCATCGGAGATGTGCACAAGTCGATACCCAATCCAAAAAATCATTCAAGTGTAACGAGCGCATTGGGGTATACATCGTTACAATGAGACAAGGTATCTGAAAGAAATATGGCGAAATACAGCTATAGTTGGTATGAAACAAGTCGTACATAGATGAAAATGTTGCGTATTTAAGAATTCATGTCAGCTTTAAGCCAAGGGTCATACACTGTATCACAAACATGATTTAAATGCCCGAAGTCTTCATGAGCCATGTAGCACAGTGGTTAGAGCGTTGGTCTCAAAGCTGTTATAGACTATGACACTTTGGATTTTATTGCTAGGGTTCGAATCCCACGAATACCATCTAATATTTTTATAAAAGATTGATTGATTGATTGTATACTTTTTAACGTCCCTCTCCAGAATATTTCACTGATATGGAGACGTCACCATTGCCGGTGAAGGGCTGCAAATTTAGGCCTATGCTCGGCACTTACGGCCTTTGAGCAGGGAGGGATCTTTATCGTGCCACACCTGCTGTGACACGGGGCCTCGGTTTATACGGTCTCATCCGAAGGACCGCCCCATTTAGTCGCCTTTTACGACAAGCAAGGGGGTACTGAGGACCTATTCTAACCCGGATCCCCACGGGGCTTTTATAAAAGAAAAAAATACGAGATTTTTGTTTCTCTCAGAAAAGTTTTTTTTCTCTCAAAATTTCAAAAATGAGAAGTTAATTTAAATACTCAATTCACATATTGAATATGATTTCTTGATATCCCCATCTTCTTTAAAAACTCCCCTTTCTTCATGGTAAGAAAAAGGTAAACGCTATGTCAACTCTACTGGAAGAATAATTTTAAACATTTAAAGAAATCACAGAAAAAACAGAACTGTATGTTTTATAGTGGAAAAGGAGGATTTATTTCGGAAAGCAGTGTTGATTTGCAAAAAAACGTAACAGTAATGATAGCATCCTGAACAATGTTATATCCTTGACAAAATGATTTCTTTTGACATTATGCCATATTACGGCATGGGTTTTCCATCTGTCAATCTATCGTTCTGTTCAACTGTCATTTTATTTATTGTGTCCAGGTAATATATTTCATATCGTGAGAAAATCAAAAATTGGTCCTTAGTTGGAGGTGTGTCAATCCAAAAAAAAGGTCATCTTGACCTTGATTTGAAAGAACTACACACTCTAACTCTCGATTCCCGTCTACGTTTTACAATCATTTTTGTTGTTTTTGTCTATTAACATTTTTCCCCCTCGTGAAACACAAAAACTTTGATATGAATTTGTGAAATGAGTCCAAATTACTCGTAAAAAGGAATTTTTGTTTCAAGGGTGCGGTGGGGGGTGTTAGAAGTTTTAAAAATATTTTCCGTTGATTTCTATAGTTTTACCAACATTTTAGAGTTATCTCTCGTTGGTTTTGAAAATAAGTGTATTATGAAAATCCATATAAATACCAATATATATGTAAGGCTCGAAAGTCCGATAGTGACGCAAAGTCCGATGGTCTCGCCAAACCCGGATGGTCTGCGCCAAACCCCGATTGCTCGCTGTTTTTACGGACACCAAAGTCTGATGATCACGCCAAAGTCCGATGGCTCGTTTCCTATGAGACATGTTGCACTAAAGTGCGATGGTCTGATACGCCTAAGTCTGATGAAGTCGGCGGAACAATCAATGTTGATGACGTCACAATAGTCCGACGTCATGCCATTGTCCTACATTCAAAATCCATTGAATCAGTATTCATCTCGTGTATACAATTTTACTGTTTTTGCCTATTGTTTTCACCCACTAGAGGCATTAATTAGAGTTAGTCCTCGCACACCATTCGACTGATAGGTTAGTTCTTGAACACTGTTGGATTGATAATGTGTTTCTTCGAACACATCCGAGAGATTTAGGGTTAGCATGATTTGGAGTAGTCCAGCACTCACCCAAGATATTTAGGTTATAGTTACTGAGTATTAAGCATTTTTCGACTGAACAGGCTTAGTCTCGCACCTATATCCAAAAGATATGGGTTAATCTTTGCATTTAATATTTATTTGTGTTTATTGTAAACAATCAGGCCTTAGCATGGCGCAGCACCTTTTGCACAGCAAAACTATGACGTCATAAACGTTAATTGTTTTCTGCACCATTGGACTTTGGCGTGTCAAACCTTCAGGTTTTGGTGCAGACCATCGGACTTTGGAGTCCCATCGCACTTTGGAATCCTACACATACATTAAAAATCATTCGAATATCTTTACTTTTGAAAATTGACTTGGAGGTAGGCAGGAGAACGATATTTCTGTTCGCAGTTCTTTATGGCTGTTTATACATATACATAGCTAACTTGCATTTTGACAGGCATATCATGTACTCTAGCAGTGAATTGTATATACGTTTTTTCCCATTGAATCACCTGTGTTAGCAACTCATACAAAGAAACCATCTTTAATATGACCTTAATGAATTTTCTGATACGCATGATCATTTTTGTGAAATCTGATGAATGATGTCATTGTTCACTTGTTTTTTTTTTCCTTGCAGATCTCGATTAGATCAAGTGAGGGTAACGCCAGAAGGAGCAGACGTTGCAAATTGTTATCAACCTACAGATGAATTCTTCATCAAAGTAAGTACATGTCCTTAATACCACAGGCAAGTATATTTTAAAGAAACTACATGTATACATGTAACAACAGTACAACTATAAACAACTGAAAGTACTGTAAAACACGCTTATAACGAATTACCTGAGACAGGTGATTCTGATTTGTTATAAGAGTTAGTTTGTTACAACTGTGTTCGCTATAATCAGGTTTTACTGTATATGAAGGGATAGAGGGAAAGAAAGGTAGAGATATTAAGTTCACAATCTTAAGAAAATAATTTACATAATATTATCCCTTTAGATTTATTTTTAATGTGATAATTAATGCTTCTGTATTTAGAAATTCTTTTTATGTTACCTTCCTATTGTTTAGCAAAATTAAAAATAAATTTTATGAAGGTTGTTTTTGTCTTTAAGTTAATGTTCTTGGACGTTATTTTTTTTTTCTTTGCATTATGATAATTTTAAAGTGTAAAGAATGAAAATAATGTTTTGATGTTTTATTAGACTGTAGCAATGTTAATAAATCAAAATACACAATAAATTAAACTGAGCGGCAGATGGGCTTTTTTAGATTAAGCTCTAACACATCCAGTTGAGAAATATATGATGTAATACAATTTTTTCTTATAATTAATGTGTAAACCACAGAAGATGTATGTACATCAAACATTATAAGGAATGGCAAAATCTTTGAGATCTTTGTATTAAGATTGGGATGATTTTTGTTTGCATTCTATACTGTGTATGATAATTTAACTATTTGATAGGTGTACGTGTATCATGCTGTGGAGACTTTGCTTATCCGTGAATTCTCAATATCCTTGTTCGTATTAAACAAGTTTTACTGTAAAATGCTCAGATAAACATTTTCTACGTAATTCTGTAGGGATGGGAGAGTGAGGCGACATTTCTGATCATTTCCGGAAAGGACGATAGATGTCTCAATTACTCCGTAGTTGAACATTTTATGAAACTTGTTCCAACGGAACATAAACATCGGTTCCAGGTCATTGCTTACCCCAACACGGGCCACCTCCTTGAGCCACCTTATTCGCCTCACTGCAGGCACTCCTATCATAAGGTGCTCCGTAAGTATTGATTGTTTATTCTGAGTCGGGGGTAATTTCAGACATAAATCTAGACAAAGCAGACCATAGAATTAGAACCAAAAGTGATATTTTCAGGATTTTTTTTCAGCAGATTAAATCTTATTAAAGTGGATTTTAGACTTTTTAGCTGACCTGAGCCGAAGGCTCAATGAGCTTTTCTGATCAAAAGAAAGTGGGCACACTAGATAGGCAGTCGGCAGGAATCATTGGCACGAAACAATTCAGATTTAAATGTCCAAGCACCATGTTGTTTATATGTCATACAATGAACCTACATGTAGATACTTCATGGAAATGGATTTCTGTCTTATGTTTATCTATTTGTGAATTTTTTTTCAATGAAAAGTTGTCATGAAAGATAAATTATCTATGCTGGATATATTTAATAAAATATAATAGAAGTCTAACACTAAAAAAAAATTTCTGCTCATTTTTCAAATGCACTGAAAATATTGTATGTAACAGAGCGATTGAGGTTGCTAGTTTTTTTTTTATTTTCTTTTAATATATTCAATATTTTTTCATCAAGTATAACTTTGTTGTTACAAATTCATGTATGTTTATTTCTATTTGGGAACGCTAGCACTATATAAAAGAAAAAACGTGAACGCATTAAAAAATAAAACAATGTAAATTTATTTTTTAAAAAGTACTTTGCAACTTTATTCAAGGAGTATTTTTTTCTACAAAATCAAAATTTTCAAACAAAAAGAAAACAAAATTGAAAAATCACTGTATTCGAACCTAAAATGCTGCTACGATATAGCTCGAATCGCAGCGACAAACCAATGTAGCTACCAGGGCACGGTTAAAATACACTGATAACGCATTTAAAATTCATGGAGAAAAGACCCAGAAACAACAATATTATGAAGAACTGCTATTAAAGAGTCGATTTTTGCATTATTTCATTCGTAAGGCTAATATATTCAGGTCCATATTCAAATAAAATCAGACATATTCAACCGAATATTTGCCCATTTTACATTTACCTACTACACAGTCAATGCCTAGGATTTGCAAAAAAATGTATAAATCAATGACATTTTTAAATTCTTTTTTATGAGCCACAATTCCTGCCGAATCGCCATCTAAAGCTTCCACTTTCTTTGTCCGTTTTCTGTCGTTGTTGTCGGAACCGGCCTCATGCAGTATAACATTTTCACATTTTCACCTTCTCAAGAACCACTGGGCCAATTTCAACCAAACTTGCCACAAAGTATCCTTGGGTGAAGGGGAGTTTGTTTACATAAATGGCCATTCTCACTTCCAAGGGGAGATAATTACGAATTAGCGAAAAATTAATGGAATCTTTTTTAAAATCTTCTGAAGAACCACTGGGCCAGGAATAATGAAACTCATGTGGAATTATCCTCAGGTAGTGTAGATTCAAGTTTGTTGAAAATATGACCCCCAGGGACGGGAAGGGCCACAATGGACGATCAAAGTTTAACATAGATATATAGGATTTTTTTTTTAAATCTTCTCAAGAACATCAAAGCCATGGTTGGTCAAATTTATGTGAAAGCATCAAAGGTAGTGTATACTTAGTTCAAGTTTATTCAAATCATGACCCTTTGGGGTAGGATGGAGCAAGGTAAATAAAACAATAAAAGTTTAATGTAGGAGTATATAGGAACAATCTTCAAATATCTTCTCATCAAGGACACCAAAACCATGATTGTTCATATTTATGTGAAAGCATCCACATGTAGTGTATACATGTAGTGTATGTTCAAGTTTGTTCCAAATAATGACCCTATGGGTAGAGTGGAGTCACAATGGGCGGTCAAAGTTTAACGTAGGAGTATATGGGAATAATCGTGTTCTCAATAACAGCAAAGCCATGGTTTGTCATTTTATTTGGAAGCATCCTCAGATAGTGTAGATTCAAGTTTGTTCAAATTGTACCCCTTCCTCCTCACCCCCTCTGTCTTATAGGTGTAGGTCAAGACCACTCAAAATAATTTATAAGATCTATAATAAGTACGTTTTAAGTTTTTGATGGTGATGTTTACTTTTGAATAGATAAAAATGAGAAGAAATGAGACAGGTTTACAAATAGTGAGTAGACCTTATAGTGCTTAGAACTTATGTGTAGTCTGCATACCACAAGAGGGCAAGTTCAGATATTTTTTAAAAAATCAACTTTAAGATAATATGTTACTGAGCACTAAATCAATCATTTTGCTGATCATTTTGCTGATCCTAATTATCCTATTTTCTCCTTCACATATCGGCTTATTTCAGCAGAAACAGTTTATCATTCAGTCTTATGCTGAGTGACGTTTTTCATACTAATTATTAGGCTGTCATTTACACACTGAATTGTCGACATATTTTTCTGTTATTTCCTAAACATAACAATGAGAACCTAGCAGGGTTTGACCATCTGGCAGGAGATGCTCACTCCTCCACCTAATACCATCTCTAATGTTTTAGAGGTCCATGTTTGCTCCGATTTGTAATGTTTAATGGACTTTAAGCTTCATTACTGTTATCTCCACATCTTTCCTTTTATTTGTATCCTATGTACATGTTATGTCTTCATGTGGTCTTGAGGGCCCTTGTTTCCAGATATCATATCATATTATATGATTGAAAAATGCCTATCTTTCTGATTTGCTGAGATCCAACTATATGGAAGAAATACTACGTTGTGTTAACCCGCACGGGACGTTCCAGGTGAATACAAGGATTTATTTCCTCTACATTGATCTAAAAAAGGATCGGGAAATTACAAATTGATACAAATTGCTATTTAAAGTACCATGACTTTCTATTTAAACTACTATGACTTTTTTTTCATATGAACAAACCATAAGCGAATAGATGTATATATTTTCGGGTGAGGGTGGTTAGAGGGAATATAGCTAGGGGATCCCCCCCCCGACACACACTTTTTTACTGAAACAATACACTTTTTTCGGCTTTCAGTTTTCCCTGAAAATACTACTTCCTTTTAAAATCCTATAAAAAAAAGACTGACATATCTTTTTTTAATGGCAACTAATATAGATAAAAACATTTCAAACTGATACGGTTGGTAAGGTTTATTTATATTTTAATTCTGCTTTTCTCTCTGTATTTGGCTAGGACTTAATAAACTAATTAAATGCAAACAAGTAATGAGCTGTTTCATTTTATCAGTGAGTCATATGATAAAACAGTTACTGCTGTTTTTTCAATCAATACAATGATTTAGCCATCTTTGAAGTACAATATTCACCTCGCCCTTCGGGCTCAGTGAATACCAAGTATTATACTCCTCAGATGGCTAAAACAGCAAGAATTGAATAGTATTATTAACATTCAATGTTTATTAACATGTGTGTCATAATGTTTTAATGATTGTTTTTCAGAATCTGATGCTCTCTGGGGAGGAGAAACAAAAGCTCACAGTTACGCTCAGGAGGATTCATGGAGGAGGATCCTAGAATTCTTCTCAAACCAACTTCAATCTAATAAACAAATGTCTGGCAGCCATTTAAACACAACCAGTAAATTATAACAAATAAACAAACGCCTGTCTGCAACTAAAACACAGTCAGTAAATTATAACAAATAAACAAACGTCTGGCAACCATTTAAACACAACCTGTAAATTATAACAAATAAACAAACGCCTGTCAGCAACTAAAACACAGTCAGTAAATTATAACAAACTAATGTCTGGCAACCATTTAAACACAACCAGTAAATTATAACAAATAAACAAACGTCCGGCAACCATTTAAACACAACCAGTAAATTATATCAAATAAAGAATTGTCTGGCAACCAATTAATAAAAAACAAATAAAAAAATATCTAGCAACCATTTTAAGTTTTAAACAAAACAACTACAATGTAGTTAATTATAACAAATACTAGTAAAGAAATGTCTGACAACCACTTAATTATAACAAAATGAATAAATGTCAGGCAACCAATTCAATACAATCAATAAATTGTAACAAACAACTACAAACCTATAAAGAAATGTCAGACAACCAAGGAAACAAAGTTAGGAAATTATAACAATAAATACTCAGTAGATGTGATGCAACCAATCAGACAAGACACGATCAGTACACTATAACCAACTACAACATGTACAAACTACAGTGTAAATGTCTTGAACAACTTAATTACAATTAGTTAATCATAACTCTTATTCAGTGAATTATAACGAACAAAAAGTAAAAGTTGTTAGAATTGAGACAGGGTGTAATTGAAGAATAATTTTAAGTAGATTTTAATGAAAAGGTATTTCTTTTTTAATTGAATTCATCATTTACTTACAATTAGTGATTTATAATATATGTACAAAACGCATGTATTTGTATATGTGTATACATGCAATTTGTTTGATGTGACAAAATTATGATTTGGATAAAATCTAGGAATTGAATTTGAGATGGAAATTTTTATTTGCTTCCTGTTTTGTAATATATACATGTAGATAGAAAAAACATTTTTGTTTTTTTAAATTATTCTTTGATATTTTATCAAAATACCGGTATCAGAACAATTTTATTTATATTACTTTTTAGAAGAGAAATGAATCTCCTATTGTTTGCAAACATATATTTTCTTAAAAGGACTATTTACTAATGGGCATGTATTTTATTTGTATACTTATGAATGCCTTTTTTATTGTTAATAAATGGTCAAACCTTGTTATTTTTTATGAAACTAATGCATACTGAGAGTTTATAGTCTATTTAGGGTAAAATATAATTTAAAGAAGTGGTAGGGATATTGAAATTACTTAGTACTTTAACATATCCATGGATTTAATATATCTACATTCCAGGTAAAGAAGTTCAACAGAAAAATGAGTCAATAAATGATACCCTCGTAGTCCATATGATTACAATGACAAATTCCATGTTTTGCTGTGAGAACCCAAAATAAGTTTTAGATCAAAAATTAAATAGGAGGTGCTTAAGATCAAGATCTAGTAAATAACTTGAGACTAATTTTTTGGTGCACGATCCATTATGACGTCATAATCAATTTCAATTTTTGTTTTCCCGTACTTTACGGCTTTAGTAGAATTATGTAGAAAATAGTGTATTTTCATGTCATTCAATTTAAAATCATATGAAAAGTAAACCGGATACCTATATTAGATTTGATATAGATTTAAAGAAGAGGCTATGAACATACTAATTACCGTTTTCTGAGAGACTGTAGGCAATCTGGATACATTTCCTTTGCCGAATACGAAAAAAAACCCACCCATATTCATGACTGGTTTTTTTATTTTTCATTGAAAAATGACAGTTTAAAATCGGTTTTTCATCTTGTTTACCTACAAATTATGCCCCGAAACACCTTATATGACCAAGCTTTAGTTATAAAGCACCAATAAAGGAATTTATTTCTCAAGTTTGATAAATCTGTAGGCACCTTTCATTTACTAGATCTTGACCTTAATGGCATTATGTAGTTTAAAAAATCTGAAAGTATCATGACATTATTTTTCAGTGGTAAAAGAGGAGTTTCGGATCAGTGATACGCACCACAAAGTGTAACAAACGGACATGTTAGTAACTAGGGTATATACCCTCCCACTTTTAAGCGGGGGAATATAAAAAAAACTACAGTCAAACTTGTCTTAGCGGCCACCCGAATCAACGGCCACTTAATATTGTGTGTCTGTGTATATTACATAGAAATTCTGACAGCTTGATAAACAATAAAATTTACCAGGCTTTAAAAACTTAGCAAGTAAGTTAATTGCTGATTAATTCAGTTGGGGGTGGGTGGGGGGGAGGGGTTACACTGCTGACCATTTTTTGAACATATGAAAGTGAAATTTTTATTGAAATATTCGTACTTAAATTTCTATGCTTTATTCTTTTACCATTAAACTATATATTTGTGCATTTTTTTCTTTATAAAAAAGGATAAAAGTCAGGCACTGTATATATTTCTTCAAATGTACTAAAAATAATTTATTTCATATTTCAATGTAGCAAAAGCACACTGATGAATGCAATATGTTAATTAATATGTTGGAACAGAAACATGCACAAAACCTTAACATTTCGAATTCTTTAATATTCTTTTCAAATGAACTTGAATTATTATATATTCACATAAAAAGCTTTTTTTGAAATTGACCTGTTTTATTATTTGATTAATTAATTAAACTGTATGCTTAATTTTGTTTATTTATTGACCGAATGTCCTTTTGAGGGCAAACTGGAATAAGAGGCCACCTGTCTTAAGTGCATGGCCAGTTTTTAAGACTTCCCAAAGGTGGCCTCTTAAAACAAGTTTGACTGTATATGTAAAACACATAAATGAACCATACTTTTATGTTGGAGTGTAATGATATAATTAGTCTTAATTACAGTACTGTATCCCATTGGGTATATCATGATACGTTTGGATTGAGTTCGATTACTGGTGTTGCATCCAGATTGAAAAGCTATAGTGATTTGGTTTTTTGCTTTAGGGTCAGAGACCAGAAAAGCTTATGCGATAGTAAGGTGTCCGTCTGTCTGTCTGTCCGGCTGTCTAGCAGTCTGTTTGTCCGTCTGTCTGCAAACAATTTTTCAAAATGCTACCCCTCCTGCAGTTTTGGTCTGATTTCAATATAACTTGGCACACAAGTAGACTACAAGATGCAATAAATAGTGCATCGAGTTTGATTTCGATGAATGGTGTTGCAATGGTTACTAAAAAATAGATATTTTCATGAAATGCCTTTAAAACGCTAATACTCCTACACTTTTGGTCTGATTTCAATATAACTTGGCACACAGGTAGACTACACTAAGATACATGAAATAGTACATCTTTTTTTGATTTCGATGAACAGTGTTGTTACGGTTACCAAAAATAGAATTTTCTTTGAAATCCTTTTAAAACGCTAATCCTCCACAGTTTTGGTCTGATTTAATTTAACTTGGCACACAAATAGACTACACTAAGATACATAATATAGTGCATCGGTTTTTGATTTGATAATGGTGTTGCCATGGTTACTAAAAATAGAAATTTCTTTGAAATTCTTTTAGATTGCTCTCCTACAGTTTTGGTCTATTTCAATATAACTTGGAATACAGGTAGAATACACTGTGATACATACTAGTAATTTATATCGGTTTTTGATCTCATGGTTACTAAAATAGAAATGTTGAAATTTCTTGAAAAATATCCTCCTACAGTTTTGGTTGATGGCAATGGCTTCTTTTCTCATCCTTTATTAGAAGAAAAAACCATAGAGCTAAGCTCACAGAGACTTCGGGTTTAAAAATTACATGTTTCATTGATTCCTTCAAAATTAGAAAATTGTTTAATACATGTATATAGAGAATAAAATTTTGTTTAATTGATAATTGAAATCCTCTATCGAATAAAAGATATTGTATATTAAACATAATCCTCCATCGGTTTTAATTCTTCGTCACCCTATAACTATATAGTCATGCTGGAAGTTATTACAAGTGACGTTAAAATTTAAAATACTACTTTTAAAAATTCTAAATATAGGAAATTATCCTTTACCAGTCGGAATTTCATAAATATGGGTTTTTAAAATTCGCCGGGTTTTTAGCCAGATAAGAAAAAGAAGACCATGACACTTTGTCAGAAGGATTAAATTAATGTATCAGATCTATGTCGCAATCACGTATTTTAAAAAAAAATTACGGGGAATTAAAACCATCTATCCTTCTGTATTCAGCATTATTTTTAATATAAATAATCAGTTTTTTATACAATATGATTATTTTCAATAGCTTTACTGTTTTTGGGTTTTACCGAGTGTTGCTTACAATGGGAATTACCATTCAAACACGACCCAACCCAGATACTAAATTGCAGTCAAAAAAAAATTTGATTTTTATTTGTGTTTAAAGGAGACATACTTCATAAACACTTCTTTTGACTTTAGACGTCAATTAAATGCATCATATATTAAAAATAAAAATGTCCCGTTTCCCCGTAAACCAAAACAGATACCAGCTACTATAATGCAGTCAAAGGAATGCTAGATTTTTATTTATTTTCTTGCCTGAAATTGAACTTTTTTTCACAACTT